>NW_027069370.1:0-30289 GCF_037157495.1 Lathamus discolor
TACCCTATAGAGACCCTATAGAGACCATATAGAGCCCTAGGAACCCTATAGATACCCTATAGAGACCCTAGGGACCCTATAGAGACCCTATAGAGACCCTAGAGACCCTATAGAGACCCTAGAGAGACCCTAGAGACCCTATAGAGACCCTAGGGACCCTATAGAGACTCTAGGAACCCTATAGAGACCCTATAGAGACCCTAGGGACCCTATAGAGACCCTATAGAGACCCTAGAGACCCTATAGAGACCCTAGGAACCCTATAGAGACCCTATAGAGACCCTAGAGACCCTATAGAGACCCTAGAGAGACCCTAGAGACCCTATAGAGACCCTAGGGACCCTATAGAGACCCTAGAGAGACCCTAGAGACCCTATAGAGACCCTATAGAGACCCTATAGACACCCTAGGGACCCTATAGACACCCTAGATAGACCCTAGAGACCCTATTGGGACCCTAGAGAGACCCTAGAGACACTATAGAGACCCTAGTGAACCTATAGAGACCCTAGGAACCCTATAGAGACCCTATAGAGACCCTAGTGACCCTATAGAGTCCCTATAGTGACCCTAGAGACCCTATAGAGACCCTAGGGACCCTATAGAGACCCTAGGGACACTATAGAGACCCTATAGAGACCCCTATAGAGACCCTAGGGACCCTATAGAGATCCTATAGAGACACTAGAGACCCTATAGAGACCCTATAGAGACCCTAGGAAACCTATAGAGACCGTATAGAGACCCTAGTGACCCTATAGAGACCCTATAGAGACCCTAGAGACCCTATAGAGACCCTAGAGACCCTATAGAGACCCTATAGAGACCCTAGGAACCCTATAGAGACCCTATAGAGACCCTAGGGACCCTATAGAGACCCTATAGAGACCCTAGGGACCCTATAGAGACCCTATAGAGACCCTAGAGACCCTATAGAGACCCTATAGAGACCCTAGGAACCCTATAGAGACCCTAGGGACCTTATAGAGACCCTATAGAGACACTAGAGACCCTATAGAGACCCTATAGAGACCCTAGGAAACCTATAGACACCGTATAGAGACCCTAGAGACCCTATAGAGACCCTAGAGAGGCCTTAGAGACCCTATAGAGACCCTAGGGACCCTATAGAGACCCTAGGAACCCTATAGAGACCCTATAGAGACCCTAGGTACCCTATAGAGACCCTATAGAGACACTTGAGGCCCTATAGAGACCCTATAGAGGCCCTAGAGACCGTATAGAATCCCTAGGGAACCTATAGTCACCGTATAGAGACCCTAGAGACCCTATAGAGACCCTAGAGAGACCTCAGAGACCCTATAGAGACCCTAGGGACCCTATAGAGACACTAGGAACCCTATAGAGACCCTATAGAGACCCTAGGGACCCTATAGAGACCCTATAGAGACCCTAGAGACCCTATAGAGACCCTATAGAGACCCTAGGAACCCTATAGAGACCCTATAGAGACCCTAGGGACCCTATAGAGACCCTATAGAGACACTAGAGACCCTATAGAGACCCTATAGAGACCCTAGAGACCCTATAGAGACCCTAGGGAACCTATAGAGACCCTAGAGACCCTATAGAGACCCTATAGAGACCCTAGGGAACCTATAGAGACCCTAGGAACCCTATAGAGACCCTATAGAGACCCTAGGGTTCCTCTAGAGACCCTATAGAGACCCTAGGGACCCTATAGAGACCCTAGAGAGACCCTAGAGACACTATAGAGACCCTAGGAACCCTATAGAGACCCTATAGAGACCCTAGGGACCCTATAGAGACCCTAGGAACCCTATAGAGACCCTATAGAGACCCTAGGGACCCTATAGAGACCCTATAGAGACACTAGAGACCCTATAGAGACACTATAGTGACACTAGAGACCCTATAGAGACCCTATAGAGACCATATAGAGCCCTAGGAACCCTATAGATACCCTATAGAGATCCTAGGGACCCTATAGAGACCCTATAGAGACCCTAGAGACCCTATAGAGACCCTAGAGAGACCCTAGAGACCCTATAGAGACCCTAGGGACCCTATAGAGACTCTAGGAACCCTATAGAGACCCTATAGAGACCCTAGGGACCCTATAGAGACCCTATAGAGACCCTAGAGACCCTATAGAGACCCTAGGAACCCTATAGAGACCCTATAGAGACCCTAGAGACCCTATAGAGACCCTAGAGAGACCCTAGAGACCCTATAGAGACCCTAGGGACCCTATAGAGACCCTAGAGAGACCCTAGAGACCCTATAGAGACCCTATAGAGACCCTATAGAGACCCTAGAGACCCTATAGACACCCTAGAGAGACCCTAGAGACCCTATAGGGACCCTAGAGAGACCCTAGAGACACTATAGAGACCCTAGGGACCGAATAGAGACCCTAGGAACCCTATAGAGACCCTATAGAGACCCTAGGGACCCTATAGAGACCGTATAGAGACCCTAGAAACCCTATAGAGACCCTATAGAGACCCTAGGAATCCTATAGAGACCGTATAGAGACCCTAGAGACCCTATAGAGACCCTAGAGAGACCCTAGAGACCCTATAGAGACCCTAGGTACCCTATAGAGACCCTATAGAGACCCTAGGGACCCTATAGAGACCCTATAGAGACACTAGAGGCCCTATAGAGACCCTATAGAGGCCCTAGAGACCCTATAGAGACCCTAGGGAACCTATAGAGACCCTAGGGACCCTATAGAGTCCCTATAGTGACCCTAGAGACCCTATAGAGACCCTAGGGACCCTATAGAGACCCTATAGAGACCCTATAGAGACCCTAGGGACCCTATAGAGATCCTATAGAGACACTAGAGACCCTATAGAGACCCTATAGAGACCCTAGGAAACCTATAGAGACCGTATAGAGACCCTAGAGGCCCTATAGAGACCCTATAGAGACCCTAGAGACCCTATAGAGACCCTAGAGAGACCCTAGAGACCCTATAGAGAGCCTAGGAACCCTATAGAGACCCTATAGAGACCCTAGGGACCCTATAGAGACCCTAGGAAACCTATAGAGACCCTATAGAGACCCTAGGGACCCTATAGAGACCCTATAGAGACCCTAGAGACCCTATAGAGACCCTAGGAACCCTATAGAGACCCTATAGAGACCCTAGGGACCCTATAGAGACCCTATAGAGACACTAGAGACCCTATAGAGACCCTATAGAGACCCTGGAGACCCTATAGAGACCCTAGGGAACCTATAGAGACCCTAGGAACCATATAGAGACCCTATAGAGACCCTAGGGATCCTATAGAGACCCTATAGAGACCCTAGGGACCCTATAGAGATCCTATAGAGACATTAGAGACTCTATAGAGACCCAAGAGACCCTATAGAGACCCCAGAGAGACCCTAGAGACCCTATAGAGACCCTAGGAACCCTATAGAGACCCTATAGAGACACTAGGGACCCTATAGAGACCCTAGGAACCCTATAGAGACCCTATAGAGACCCTAGGGACCCTATAGAGACCCTATAGAGACACTAGAGACCCTATAGAGACACTATAGAGACCCTAGAGACCCTATAGAGACCCTAGGGACTCTATAGAGACCCTAGGAACCCTATAGAGACCCTATAGAGACCCTAGGGACTCTATAGAGACCCTATAGAGACCCTAGAGACCCTATAGAGACCCTATAGAGACCCTAGGGACCCTATAGAGACCCTATAGAGACCCTATAGAGACCCTATAGAGACCCTAGAGACCCTATAGAGACCCTATAGAGACCCTAGGAACCCTGTAGAGACCCTATAGAGACCCTAGGGACCCTATAGAGACCCTATAGAGACACTAGAGACCCTATAGTGACCCTATAGAGACCGTAGAGACCCTATAGAGACCCTAGGGAACCTATAGAGACCCTAGAGACCCTATAGAGACCCTATAGAGACCCTAGGGAACCTATAGAGACCCTAGGAACCCTATAGAGACCCTATAGAGACCCTAGGGTTCCTATAGAGACCCTAGGGACCCTATAGAGACCCTAGAGAGACCCTAGAGACACTATAGAGACCCTAGGAACCCTATAGAGACCCTATAGAGACCCTAGGGACCCTATAGAGACCCTAGGAACCCTATAGAGACCCTATAGAGACCCTAGGGACCCTATAGAGACCCTATAGAGACACTAGAGACCCTATAGAGACACTATAGAGACACTAGAGACCCTATAGAGACCCTATAGAGACCATATAGAGCCCTAGGAACCCTATAGATACCCTATAGAGACCCTAGGGACCCTATAGAGACCCTATAGAGACCCTAGAGACCCTATAGAGACCCTAGAGAGACCCTAGAGACCCTATAGAGACCCTAGGAACCCTATAGAGACCCTATAGAGACCCTAGAGACCCTATAGAGACCCTATAGAGATCCTAGAGACCCTATAGAGACCCTAGAGACCCTATAGACAACCTAGAGAGACCCTAGAGACCCTATAGACACCCTAGAGAGACCCTAGAGACACTATAGAGACCCTAGGGACCGAATAGAGACCCTAGGAACCCTATAGAGACCCTATAGAGACCCTAGGGACCCTATAGAGACCCTATAGAGGCCCTAGAAACCCTATAGAGACCCTATAGAGACCCTAGGAATCCTATAGAGACCGTATAGAGACCCTAGAGAGACCCTGGAGACCCTATAGAGACCCTAGGGACCCTATAGAGACCCTTTAGAGACCCTAGGGACCCTATAGAGACCCTATAGAGACACTGGAGGCCCTATAGAGACCCTATAGAGGCCCTAGAGACCCTATAGAGACCCTAGGGAACCTATAGAGACCCTAGGAACCCTATAGAGACCCTATAGAGACCCTAGGGACCCTATAGAGTCCCTATAGTGACCCTAGAGACCCTATAGAGACCCTAGGGACCCTATAGAGACCCTAGGGACCCTATAGAGACCCTATAGAGACCCTATAGAGACCCTAGGGACCCTATAGAGATCCTATAGAGACACTAGAGACCCTATAGAGACCCTATAGAGACCCTAGGAAACCTATAGAGACCGTATAGAGCCCCTAGAGACCCTATAGAGACCCTATAGAGACCCTAGAGACCCTATAGAGACCCTAGAGAGACCCTAGAGACCCTATAGAGACCCTAGGAACCCTATAGAGACCCTATAGAGACCCTAGGGACCCTATAGAGACCCTAGGAACCCTATAGAGACCCTATAGAGACCCTAGGGACCCTATAGAGACCCTATAGAGACCCTATAGAGACACTAGAGACCCTATAGAGACCCTATAGAGACCCTAGGAACCCTATAGAGACCATATAGAGACCCTAGGGACCCTATAGAGACCCTATAGAGACACTAGAGACCCTATAGAGACCCTATAGAGACCCTGGAGACCCTATAGAGACCCTAGGGAACCTATAGAGACCCTAGGAACCCTATAGAGACCCTATAGAGACCCTAGGGATCCTATAGAGACCCTATAGAGACCCTAGGGACCCTATAGAGATCCTATAGAGACATTAGAGACTCTATAGAGACCCAAGAGACCCTATAGAGACCCTAGAGAGACCCTAGAGACCCTATAGAGACCCTAGGAACCCTATAGAGACCCTATAGAGACACTAGGGACCCTATAGAGACCCTAGGAACCCTATAGAGACCCTATAGAGACCCTAGGGACCCTATAGAGACCCTATAGAGACACTAGAGACTCTATAGAGACACTATAGAGACCCTAGAGACCCTTTTGAGACCCTAGGGACTCTATAGAGACCCTAGGAACCCTATAGAGACCCTATAGAGACCCTAGGGAATCTATAGAGACCCTATAGAGACCATAGAGACCCTATAGAGACCCTATAGAGACCCTATAGAGACCCTATAGAGACCCTAGGGACCCTATAGAGACCCTATAGAGACCCTAGAGACCCTATAGAGACCCTAGAGAGACCCTAGAGACCCTATAGAGACCCTAGGGACCCTATAGAGACCCTAGGAACCCTATAGAGACCCTATAGAGACCCTAGAGACCCTATAGAGACCCTAGAGAGACCCTATAGACACTATAGAGACCCTAGGGACCCTATAGAGACCCTAGGAACCCTATAGAGACCCTATAGAGACCCTAGGGACCCTATAGAGACCCTATAGAGGCCCCAGAGACCCTATAGAGACCCTATAGAGACCCTAGGAACCCTATAGAGACCGTATAGAGACCCTAGAGACCCTATAGAGACCCTAGAGACCCTATAGAGACCCTAGAGACCCTATAGAGACCCTAGAGACCCTATAGAGACCCTAGAGAGACCCTAGAGACCCTAGAGAGACCCTAGAGAGACCCTAGAGACCCTATAGAGACCCTAGGGACCCTATAGAGACCCTATAGATACCCTAGGGATCCTATAGAGACCCTATAGAGATACTAGAGGCCCTATAGAGACCCTATAGAGGCCCTAGAGACCCTATAGAGGCCCTAGAGACCCTATAGAGACCCTAGGGAACCTATAGAGACCCTAGGAACCCTATAGAGACACTATAGAAACCCTAGGAACCCTATAGAGTCCCTATAGTGACCCTAGGGACCCTATAGAGACCCTAGGAACCCTATAGAGACCCTATAGAGACCCTATAGAGACCCTAGAGACACTATAGAGACCCTAGGGACCCTATAGATTCCCTAGGAACCCTATAGAGACCCTATAGAGACCCTAGGGACCCTATAGAGACCCTATAGAGGCCCTAGAGATCCTATAGAGACACTATAGAGACCCTAGGAACCCTATAGAGAACGTATAGAGACCCTAGAGACCCTATAGAGACCCTAGAGAGACCCTAGAGACCCTATAGAGACCCTAGAGAGACCCAAGAGACCCTATAGAGACCCTAGGGACCCTATAGAGACCCTATAGAGACCCTAGGGACCCTATAGAGACCCTATAGAGACACTAGAGGCCCTATAGAGACCGTATAGAGGCCCTAGAGACCCTATAGAGACCCTAGGGAACCTATAGAGACCCTAGGAACCCTATAGAGAACCTATAGAGACCCTAGGGACCCTATAGAGTCCCTATAGTGACCCTAGAAACCCTATAGAGACCCTAGGGACCCTATAGAGACCCTAGGAACCCTATAGAGACCCTATAGAGACCCTATAGAGACCCTAGGGACCCTATAGAGTCCCTATAGTGACCCTAGAGACCCTATAGAGACCCTAGGGACCCTATAGAGACCCTAGGAACCCTATAGAGACACTATAGAGACCCTAGGGACCCTATAGAGACCCTAGGAACCCTATAGAGACCCTATAGAGACCCTAGAGACCCTATAGAGACACTATAGAGACCCTAGGGACCCTATAGAGACCCTAGGAACCCTATAGAGACCCGATAGAGACCCTACGGACCCTATAGAGACCCTAGGAACCCTATAGAGACCCTAGGAACCCTATGGAGACCCTATAGAGACCCTAGGGATCCTATAGAGACCCTATAGAGACCCTAGGGACCCTATAGAGATCCTATAGAGACACTAGAGACCCTATAGAGACCCAAGAGACCCTATAGAGACCCTATAGAGACCCTAGAGATCCTATAGAGACCCTAGGGACCCTATAGAGACCCTAGGAACCCGATAGAGACCCTATAGAGACCCTAGGGACCCTATAGAGACCCTATAGAGACACTAGAGACCCTATAGAGACCCTATAGAGACCCTAGAGATCCTATAGAGACCCTAGGGACCCTATAGAGACCCTAGGAACCCGATAGAGACCCTATAGAGACCCTAGGGACCCTATAGAGACCCTATAGAGACCCTAGAGACCCTATAGAGACCCTATAGAGACACTAGAGACCCTATAGAGACCCTATAGAGACCCTAGGGACCCTATAGAGACCCTAGGGACCCTATAGAGACCCTAGAGAGACCCTAGAGACACTATAGAGACCCTAGGGACCCTATAGAGACACTATAGAGGCCCTAGAGACCCTATAGAGACCCTATAGAGACCCTAGGAACCCTATAGAGACCGTATGGAGACACTAGAGACACTATAGAGACCCTAGAGAGACCCTAGAGACCCTAGAGAGACCCTAGAGAGACCCTAGAGACCCTATAGAGACCCTAGGGACCCTATAGAGACCCTATAGAGACCCTAGGGACCCTATAGAGACCCTATAGAGACACTAGAGGCCCTATAGAGACCCTATAGAGGCCCTAGAGACCCTATAGAGACCCTAGGGAACCTATAGAGACCCTAGGAACCCTTTAGAGACCCTATAGAGACCCTGGGGACCCTATAGAGACCCTAGGAACCCTATAGAGACCCTATAGAGACCCTATAGAGACCTTAAAATTCTATAGAGACCGTATAGAGACCCTAGAGACCCTATAGAGACCCTATAGAGACCCTATAAAGACCCTAGAGACCCTATAGAGACCCTAGAGAGACCCTAGAGACCCTATAGAGAGCCTAGAGAGACCTTAGAGACCCTATAGAGACCCTAGGGACCCTATAGAGACCCTAGGAACCCTCTAGAGACACTATAGAGACCCTAGGAACCCTATAGAGACCCTATAGAGACCCTAGGGACCCTATAGAGACCCTATAGAGACCCTAGAGACCCTATAGAGACCCTAGAGAGACCCTAGAGACCCTATATAGACCATAGAGAGACCCTAGAGAGACCCTAGAGACCCTATAGAGACCCTAGGGACCCTATAGAGACCCTAGGAACCCTATAGAGACCCTATAGAGACCCTAGGGACCCTATAGAGACCCTATAGAGACACTAGAGACCCTATAGAGACACTATAGAGACACTAGAGACCCTATAGAGACCCTATAGAGACCATATAGAGCCCTAGGAACCCTATAGATACCCTATAGAGACCCTAGGGACCCTATAGAGACCCTATAGAGACCCTAGAGACCCTATAGAGACCCTAGAGAGACCCTAGAGACCCTATAGAGACCCTAGGGACCCTATAGAGACTCTAGGAACCCTATAGAGACCCTATAGAGACCCTAGGGACCCTATAGAGACTCTATAGAGACCCTAGAGACCCTATAGAGACCCTAGGAACCCTATAGAGATCCTATAGAGACCCTAGAGACCCTATAGAGACCCTAGAGAGACCCTAGAGACCCTATAGATACCCTAGGGACCCTATAGAGAACCTATAGAGACCCTAGAGACCCTATAGACACCCTAGAGAGACCCTAGAGACCCTATAGAGACCCTAGAGAGACCCTAGAGACACTATAGAGACCCTAGGGACCCAATAGAGACACTAGGAACCCTATAGAGACCCTATAGAGACTCTTGGGACCCTATAGAGACCCTATAGAGGCCCTAGAAACCCTATAGAGACCCTATAGAGACCCTAGGAATCCTATAGAGACCGTATAGAGACCCTAGAGACCCTATAGAGACCCTAGACAGACCCTAGAGACCCTATAGAGACCCTAGAGAGACCCTAGAGACCCTATAGAGACCCTAGGGACCCTATAGAGACTCTATAGAGACCCTAGGGACCCTATAGAGACTCTATAGAGACACTAGAGGCCCTATAGAGACCCTATAGAGGCCCTAGAGACCCTATAGAGAACCTAGGGACCCTATAGAGACCCTAGGAACCCTATAGAGACCCTATAGAGACCCTAGGGACCCTATAGAGACCCTATAGAGACCCTAGAGACCCTATAGAGACCCTATAGAGACCCTATAGAGACCCTAGGGACCCTATAGAGATCCTAGAGAGACCCTAGCGACCCTACAGAGACACTAGAGAGACCCTAATGACCCTATAGAGACCCTATAGAGACCCTAGGAACCCTATAGAGACCCTAGAGAGACCCTAGGGACCCTATAGAGACATTAGGAACCCTATAGAGACCCTATAGAGACCCTAGAGACCCTATAGACACCCTAGAGAGACCCTAGAGACCCTATAGAGACCCTAGGAACCCTATAGAGACCCTATAGAGACCCTACGGACCCTATAGAGACCCTAGGAACCCTATAGAGACCCTAGGAACCCTATAGAGACCTTATAGAGACCCTAGGGATCCTATAGAGACCCTATAGAGACCCTAGGGACCCTATAGAGATCCTATAGAGACACTACAGACACTATAGAGACCCAAGAGACCCTATAGAGACCCTAGAGAGACCCTAGAGACCCTATAGAGACCCTAGGAACCCTATAGAGACCCTATAGAGACCCTAGGGACCCTATAGAGACCCTAGGAACCCTATAGAGACCCTATAGAGACCCTAGGGACCCTATAGAGACCCTATAGAGACACTAGAGACCCTATAGAGACCCTAGGGACCCTATAGAGACCCTAGAGAGACCCTAGGGACCCTATAGAGACCCTAGAGAGACCCTAGAGACCCTATAGAGACCCTAGAGAGACCTTAGAGACCCTATAGAGACCCTAGGGACCCTATAGAGACCCTAGGAACCCTATAGAGACCCAATAGAGACCCTAGGGACCCTATAGAGACACTAGGAACCCTATAGAGACCCTATAGAGACCCTAGGGACCCTATAGAGACCCTATAGAGACCCTAGAGACCCTATAGAGACCCTAGAGAGACCCTAGAGACCCTATAGAGACCATAGAGAGACCCTAGAGACCCTAGAGAGACCCTAGGGACCCTATAGAGACCCTAGGAACCCTATAGAGACCCTATAGAGACCCTAGGGACCCTATAGAGACCCTATAGAGACCCTAGAGACCCTATAGAGACCCTAGAGACTCTATAGAGACCCTAGGGACCCTATAGAGACCCTAGGGACCATATAGAGACCCTATAGAGACCCTATAGAGACCCTAGGGACCCTATAGAGACCCTATAGAGACCCTAGAGACCCTATAGAGACCCTAGAGAGACCCTAGAGACCCTATAGAGACCATAGAGAGACCCTAGAGACCCTAGAGAGACCCTAGAGACCCTATAGAGACCCTAGGGACCCTATAGAGACCCTAGGAACCCTATAGAGACCCTATAGAGACCCTAGGGACCCTATAGAGACCCTATAGAGACCCTAGGAACCCTATAGAGACCCTATAGAGGCCCTAGAGACCCTATAGAGACCCTAGGGAACCTATAGAGACCCTAGGAACCCTTTAGAGACCCTATAGAGACCCTGGGGACCCTATAGAGTCCCTATAGTGACCCTAGAGACCCAATAGAGACCCTAGGGACCCTATAGAGACCCTAGGAACCCTATAGAGACCCTATAGAGACCCTATAGAGACCCTAGAAACCTATAGAGACCGTATAGAGACCCTATAGAGACCCTATAGAGACCCTAGAGACCCTATAGAGACCCTAGAGAGACCCTAGAGACCCTATAGAGACCCTAGAGAGACCTTAGAGACCGTATAGAGAACCTAGGGACCCTATAGAGACCCTAGGAACCCTATAGAGACCCTAGGGACCCTATAGAGACCCTATAGAGACACTAGAGACCCTATAGAGACACTATAGAGACCCTAGGGACCCTATAGAGACCCTAGGAACCCTATAGAGACCCTATAGAGACCCTACGGACCCTATAGAGACACTAGGAACCCTATAGAGACCCTTGGAACCCTATAGAGACCTTATAGAGACCCTAGGGATCCTATAGAGACCCTATAGAGACCCTAGGGACCCTATAGAGATCCTATAGAGACACTAGAGACCCTATAGAGACCCAAGAGACCCTATAGAGACCCTAGGGAGACCCTAGATAGCCTATAGAGACCCTAGGAACCCTATAGAGACGCTATAGAGATTCTAGGGACCCTTTAGAGACCCTAGGAACCCTATAGAGACCCTATAGATACACTAGAGACCCTATAGAGACCCTATAGGGAGCCTAGAGACCCTATAGAGACCCTAGGGACCCTATAGAGACCCTAGGAACCCTATAGAGACCCTATAGAGACCCTAGGGACCCTATAGAGACCCTATAGAGACCCTATAGAGGCCCTAGAGACCCTATAGAGACCCTATAGAGACCCTATAGAGACCCTAGGGACCCTATAGAGACCCTAGAGAGACCCTAGAGACCCTACAGAGACCCTAGAGAGACCCTAATGACCCTATAGAGACCCTATAGAGACCCTAGGAACCCTATAGAGACCCTATAGAGACCCTAGGGACCCTATAGAGACATTAGGAACCCTATAGAGACCCTATAGAGACCCTAGAGACCCTATAGACACCCTAGAGAGACCCTAGAGACCCTATAGAGACCCTAGGAACCCTATAGAGACCCTATAGAGACCCTACAGACCCTATAGAGACCCTAGGAACCCTATAGAGACCCTAGGAACCATATAGAGACCTTATAGAGACCCTAGGGATCCTATAGAGACCCTATAGAGACCCTAGGGACCCTATAGAGATCCTATAGAGACACTAGAGACAGTATAGAGACCCAAGAGACCCTATAGAGACCCTAGAGAGACCCTAGAGACCCTATAGAGACCCTCGGAACTCTATAGAGACCCTATAGAGACCCTAGGGACCCTATAGAGACCCTAGGAACCCTATAGAGACCCTATAGAGACCCTAGGGACCCTATAGAGACCCTATAGAGACACAAGAGACCCTATAGAGACCCTAGGGACCCTATAGAGACCCTAGGAACCCTATAGAGACCCTATAGAGACCCTAGGGACCCTATAGAGGCCCTATAGAGACACTAGAGACCCTATAGAGACACTATAGAGACTCTAGAGACCCTATAGAGACCCTATAGAGACCATATAGAGCCCTAGGAACCCTATAGATACCCTATAGAGACCCTAAGGACCCTATAGAGACCCTATAGAGACCCTAGAGACCCTATAGAGACCCCAGAGAGACCCTAGAGACCCTATAGAGACCCTAGGGACCCTATAGAGACTCTAGGAACCCTATAGAGACCCTATAGAGACCCTAGGGACCCTATAGAGACCCTATAGAGACCCTAGAGACCTTATAGAGACCCTAGGAACCCTATAGAGACCGTATAGAGACCCTAGAGACCCTATAGAGACCCTAGAGAGACCCTAGAGACCCTATAGAGACCCTAGGGACCCTATAGAGACCCTAGGAACCCTATAGAGACCCTATAGAGACCCTAGAGACCCTATAGACACCCTAGAGAGACCCTAGAGACCCTATAGAGACCCTAGAGAGACCCTAGAGACGCTATAGAGACCCTAGGGACCCTATAGAGACCCTAGGAACCCTATAGAGACCCTATAGAGACCCTAGGGACCCTATAGAGACCCTATAGAGACACTAGGGGCGCTATAGAGACCCTATAGATGCCCTAGAGACCCTATAGAGACCCTAGGGACCCTATAGAGACCCTAGAGAGACACTAGAGCCCCTATAGAGACCCTATAGAGGCCCTAGAGACCCTATAGAGACCCTAGGGAACCTATAGAGACCCTAGGAACCCTATAGAGACCCTATAGAGACCCTAGGGACTCTATAGAGTCCCTATAGTGACCCTAGAGACCCTATAGAGACCCTAGGGACCCTATAGAGACCCTAGGGACCCTATAGAGACCCTATAGAGACTCTATAGAGACCCTAGGAACCCTATAGAGACCCTATAGAGACCCTAGGGACCCTATAGAGACCCTAGGAACCCTATAGAGACCCTTGGAACCCTATAGAGACCTTATAGAGACCCTAGGGATCCTATAGAGACCCTATAGAGACCCTAGGGACCCTATAGAGATCCTAAAGAGACACTAGAGACCCTATAGAGACCCAAGAGACCCTATAGAGACCCTAGAGAGACCCTAGATACCCTATAGAGACCCTAGGAACCCTATAGAGACGCTATAGAGATTCTAGGGACCCTATAGAGACCCTGGGAACCCTATAGAGACCCTATAGATACACTAGAGACCCTATAGAGACCCTATAGAGAGCCTAGAGACCCTATAGAGACCCTAGGGACCCTATAGAGACCCTAGGAACCCTATAGAGACCCTATAGAGACCCTAGGGACCCTATAGAGACCCTATAGAGACCCTAGAGACCCTATAGAGACCCTATAGATACCCTATAGAGACCCTAGGGACCCTATAGAGACCCTAGAGAGACCCTAGAGACCCTACAGAGACCCTAGAGAGACACTAATGACCCTATAGAGACCCTATAGAGACCCTAGGAACCCTATAGAGACCCTATAGAGACCCTAGGGACCCTATAGAGACATTAGGAACCCTATAGAGACCCTATAGAGACCCTAGAGACCCTATAGACACCCTAGAGAGACCCTAGAGACCCTATAGAGACCCTAGGAACCCTATAGAGACCCTATAGAGACCCTACGGACCCTATAGAGACCCTAGGAACCCTATAGAGACCCTAGGAACCATATAGAGACCTTATAGAGACCCTAGGGATCCTATAGAGACCCTATAGAGACCCTAGGGACCCTATAGAGATCCTATAGAGACACTAGAGACACTATAGAGACCCAAGAGACCCTATAGAGACCCTAGAGAGACCCGAGAGACCCTATAGAGACCCTAGGAACTCTATAGAGACCCTATAGAGACCCTAGGGACCCTATAGAGACCCTAGGAACCCTATAGAGACCCTATAGAGACCCTAGGGACCCTATAGAGACCCTATAGAGACACTAGAGACCCTATAGAGACCCTAGGGACCCTATAGAGACCCTAGGAACCCTATAGAGACCCTATAGAGACCCTAGGGACCCTATAGAGACCCTATAGAGACACTAGAGACCCTATAGAGACACTATAGAGACACTAGAGACCCTATAGAGACCCTATAGAGACCATATAGAGCCCTAGGAACCCTATAGATACCCTATAGAGACCCTAAGGACCCTATAGAGACCCTATAGAGACCCCAGAGAGACCCTAGAGACCCTATAGAGACCCTAGGGACCCTATAGAGACTCTAGGAACCCTATAGAGACCCTATAGAGACCCTAGGGACCCTATAGAGACCCTATAGAGACCCTAGAGACCTTATAGAGACCCTAGGAACCCTATAGAGACCCTATAGAGACCCTAGAGACCCTATAGAGACCCTAGAGAGACCCTAGAGACCCTATAGAGACCCTAGGGACCCTATAGAGACCCTAGGAACCCTATAGAGACCCTATAGAGACCCTAAGGACCCTATAGAGACCCTAGAGAGACCCTAGAGACCCTATAGAGACCCTAGAGAGACCCTAGAGACACTATAGAGACCCTAGGGACCCTATAGAGACCCTAGGAACCCTATAGAGACCCTATAGAGACCCTAGGGACCCTATAGAGACCCTATAGAGACACTAGAGGCGCTATAGAGACCCTATAGATGCCCTAGAGACCCTATAGAGACCCTAGGGACCCTATAGAGACCCTAGAGAGACACTAGAGGCCCTATAGAGACCCTATAGAGGCCCTAGAGACCCTATAGAGACCCTAGGGAACCTATAGAGACCCTAGGAACCCTATAGAGACCCTATAGAGACCCTAGGGACCCTATAGAGTCCCTATAGTGACCCTAGAGACCCTATAGAGACCCTAGGGACCCTATAGAGACCCTATAGAGACCCTATAGAGACCCTAGGAACCCTATAGAGACCCTATAGACACCCTAGGGACCCTATAGAGACCCTATAGAGACCCTAGAGACCCTATAGAGACCCTATAGAGACCCTGGAGACCCTATAGAGACCCTAGGGAACCTATAGAGACCCTAGGAACACTATAGAGACCCCAGGGAACCTATAGAGACCCTAGGAACCCTATAGAGACCCTATAGAGACCCTAGGGTTCCTATAGAGACCCTATAGAGACCCTAGGGACCCTATAGAGACCCTAGAGAGACCCTAGAGACACTATAGAGACCCTAGGAACCCTATAGAGACCCTATAGAGACCCTAGGGACCCTATAGAGACCCTAGGAACCCTACAGGGACCCTATAGAGACCCTAGGGACCCTATAGAGACCCTATAGAGACACTAGAGACCCTATAGAGACACTATAGAGACCCTAGAGTCCCTATAGAGACCCTAGGGACCCTATAGAGACCCTAGGAACCCTATAGAGACCCTATAGAGACCCTAGGGACCCTATAGAGACCCTATAGAGACCCTATAGAGACCCTAGGGACCCTATAGAGACCCTATAGAGACCCTAGAGACCCTATAGAGACCCTAGAGAGACCCTAGAGACACTATAGAGACCCTAGGGACCCTATAGAGACCCTAGGAACCCTATAGAGACCCTATAGAGACCCTAGGGACCCTATAGAGACCCTATAGAGGCCCTAGAAACCCTATAGAGACCCTATAGAGACCCTAGGAACCCTATAGAGACCGTATAGAGACCCTAGAGACCCTATAGAGACCCTATAGAGACCCTAGAGACCCTATAGAGACCCTAGAGAGACCCTAGGGACCCTATAGAGACCCTAGAGAGACCCTAGCGACCCTATAGAGACCCTAGGGACCCTATAGAGACCCTATAGAGACTCTAGGGACCCTATAGAGACCCTATAGAGACACTAGAGGCCCTATAGAGACCCTATAGAGGCCCTAGAGACCCTATAGAGGCCCTAGAGACCCTATAGAGACCCTAGGGAACCTATAGAGACCCTAGGAACCCTATAGAGACCCTATAGAAACCCTAGGGACCCTATAGAGTCCCTATAGTGACCCTAGAGGCCCTATAGAGACCCTAGGGACCCTATAGAGACCCTAGGAACCCTATAGAGACCCTATAGAGACCCTATAGAGACCCTAGAGACACTATAGAGACCCTAGGGACCCTATAGAGGCCCTAGGAACCCTATAGAGACCCTATAGAGACCCTAGGGACCCTATAGAGACCCTATAGAGGCCCAAGAGACCCTATAGAGACACTATAGAGACCCTAGGAACCCCATAGAGACCGTATAGAGACCCTAGAGACCCTATAGAGACCCTATAGAGACCCTAGGGACCCTATAGAGACCCTATAGAGACACTAGAGGCCCTATAGAGACCCTATAGAGGCCCTAGAGACCCTATAGAGACCCTAGGGAACCTATAGAGACCCTAGGAACCCTATAGAGACCCTATAGAGACCCTAGGGACCCTATAGAGTCCCTATAGTGACCCTAGAGACCCTATAGAGACCCTAGGAACCCTATAGAGACCCTATAGAGACCCTAGAGACCCTAGAGAGACCCTAGAGAGACCCTAGAGACCCTATAGAGACCATAGAGAGACCCTAGAGACCCTAGAGAGACCCTAGAGACCCTATAGAGACCCTAGGGACCCTATAGAGACCCTAGGAACCCTATAGAGACCCTATAGAGACCCTAGGGACCCTATAGAGACCCTATAGAGACACTAGAGACCCTATAGAGACCCTATAGAGACCCTAGAGACCCTATAGAGACCCTAGAGAGACCCTAGAGACCCTATAGAGACCCTAGGGACCCTATAGAGACTCTAGGAACCCTATAGAGACCATATAGAGACCCTATAGAGACCCTAGAGACCCTATAGAGACCCTATAGAGACCCTAGAGACCCTATAGAGACCCTAGAGACCATATAGAGACCCTAGGGACCCAATAGAGACCCTAGGAACCCTATAGAGACCCTATAGAGACCCTAGGGACCCTATAGAGACCCTATAGAGGCCCTAGAGACCCTATAGAGACCCTATAGAGACCCTAGGAACCCTATAGAGACCGTATAGAGATCCTAGAGACCCTATAGAGACCCTAGAGACCCTATAGAGACCCTATAGAGACCCTAGGGACCCTATAGAGACCCTATAGAGACACTAGAGGCCCTATAGAGACCCTATAGAGGCCCTAGAGACCCTATAGAGACCCTAGGAACCCTATAGAGACCCTATAGAGACCCTAGGGACCCTATAGAGTCCCTATAGTGACCCTAGAGACCCTATAGAGACCCGAGGGACCCTATAGAGACCCTAGGAACCCTATAGAGACCCTATAGAGACCCTAGGGACCCTATAGAGACCCTATAGAGACCCTAGAGACCCTATAGAGACCCTAGAGAGACCCTAGAGACCCTATAGAGACCATAGAGAGACCCTAGAGACCCTAGAGAGACCCTAGAGACCCTATAGAGACCCTAGGGACCCTATAGAGACCCTAGGAACCCTATAGAGACCCTATAGAGACCCTAGAGACCCTATAGACACCCTAGAGAGACCCTAGAGACCCTATAGAGACCCTAGAGAGACCCTAGGGACCCTATAGAGACCCTAGGAACCCTATAGAGACCCTATAGAGACCCTAGGGACCCTATAGAGACCCTATAGAGGCCCTAGAAACCCTATAGAGACCCTATAGAGACCCTAGGAACCCTATAGAGACCGTATAGAGACCCTAGAGACCCTATAGAGACCCTAGAGAGACCCTAGAGACCCTATAGAGACCCTAGGGACCCTATAGAGACACTATAGAGACCCTAGGGACCCTATAGAGACCCTATAGAGACACTAGAGGCCCTATAGAGACCCTATAGAGGCCCTAGAGACCCTATAGAGACCCTAGGGAACCTATAGAGATCCTAGGAACCCTATAGAGACCCTATAGAGACCCTATAGAGACCCTAGGGACCCTATAGAGACCGTATAGAGACACTAGAGACCCTATAGAGACCCTATAGAGACCCTAGGAAACCTATAGACACCGTATAGAGACCCTAGAGACCCTATAGAGACCCTAGAGAGACCTTAGAGACCCTATAGAGACCCTAGGGACCCTATAGAGACCCTAGGAACCCTATAGAGACCCTATAGAGACTCTAGGGACCCTATAGAGACCCAATAGAGACTCTAGAGACCCTATAGAGACCCTATAGAGACCCTAGGAACCCTATAGAGTCCCTAGGGAACCTATAGAGACACTAGGAACCCTATAGAGACCCTATAGAGACCCTAGGGACCCTATAGAGACCCTATAGAGACCCTAGAGACCCTATAGAGACCCTATAGAGACCCTATAGAGACCCTAGGAACCCTATAGAGACCCTATAGAGACACTAGGGACCCTATAGAGACCCTATAGAGACACTAGAGACCCTATAGAGACCCTATAGAGACCCTAGAGACCCTATAGAGACCCTAGGGAACCTATAGAGACCCTAGAGACCCTATAGAGACCCTATAGAGACCCTAGGGAACCTATAGAGACCCTAGGAACCCTATAGAGACCCTATAGAGACCCTAGGGTTCCTATAGAGACCCTATAGAGACCCTAGGGACCCTCTAGAGACCCTAGAGAAACCCTAGAGACACTATAGAGACCCTAGGAACCCTATAGAGACCCTATAGAGACCCTAGGGACCCTATAGAGACCCTATAGAGACCCTAGGGACCCTATAGAGACCCTATAGAGACCCTAGAGACCCTATAGAGACCCTAGAGAGACCCTAGAGACCCTAGAGACCCTATAGAGACCATAGAGAGACCCTAGAGACCCTAGAGAGACCCTAGAGACCCTATAGAGACCCTAGGGACCCTATAGAGACCCTAGGAACCCTATAGAGACCCTATAGAGACCCTTGGGACCCTATAGAGACCCTATAGAGACACTAGAGACCCTATAGAGACACTATAGAGACACTAGAGACCCTATAGAGACCCTAGAGACCTTATAGAGACCCTAGGAACCCTATAGAGACCGTATAGAGACCCTAGAGACCCTATAGAGACCCTAGAGACCCTATAGAGACCCTAGGGACCCTATAGAGACCCTAGGAACCCTATAGAGACCCTATAGAGACCCTAGAGACCCTATAGAGACCCTATAGAGACACTAGGGGCGCTATAGAGACCCTATAGATGCCCTAGAGACCCTATAGAGACCCTAGGGACCCTATAGAGACCCTAGAGAGACACTAGAGCCCCTATAGAGACCCTATAGAGGCCCTAGAGACCCTATAGAGACCCTAGGGAACCTATAGAGACCCTAGGAACCCTATAGAGACCCTATAGAGACCCTAGGGACTCTATAGAGTCCCTATAGTGACCCTAGAGACCCTATAGAGACCCTAGGGACCCTATAGAGACCCTAGGGACCCTATAGAGACCCTATAGAGACTCTATAGAGACCCTAGGAAGCCTATAGAGACCCTATAGAGACCCTAGGGACCCTATAGAGACCCTAGGAACCCTATAGAGACCCTTGGAACCCTATAGAGACCTTATAGAGACCCTAGGGATCCTATAGAGACCCTATAGAGACCCTAGGGACCCTATAGAGATCCTAAAGAGACACTAGAGACCCTATAGAGACCCAAGAGACCCTATAGAGACCCTAGAGAGACCCTAGATACCCTATAGAGACCCTAGGAACCCTATAGAGACGCTATAGAGATTCTAGGGACCCTATAGAGACCCTGGGAACCCTATAGAGACCCTATAGATACACTAGAGACCCTATAGAGACCCTATAGAGAGCCTAGAGACCCTATAGAGACCCTAGGGACCCTATAGAGACCCTAGGAACCCTATAGAGACCCTATAGAGACCCTAGGGACCCTATAGAGACCCTATAGAGACCCTAGAGACCCTATAGAGACCCTATAGATACCCTATAGAGACCCTAGGGACCCTATAGAGACCCTAGAGAGACCCTAGAGACCCTACAGAGACCCTAGAGAGACACTAATGACCCTATAGAGACCCTATAGAGACCCTAGGAACCCTATAGAGACCCTATAGAGACCCTAGGGACCCTATAGAGACATTAGGAACCCTATAGAGACCCTATAGAGACCCTAGAGACCCTATAGACACCCTAGAGAGACCCTAGAGACCCTATAGAGACCCTAGGAACCCTATAGAGACCCTATAGAGACCCTACGGACCCTATAGAGACCCTAGGAACCCTATAGAGACCCTAGGAACCATATAGAGACCTTATAGAGACCCTAGGGATCCTATAGAGACCCTATAGAGACCCTAGGGACCCTATAGAGATCCTATAGAGACACTAGAGACACTATAGAGACCCAAGAGACCCTATAGAGACCCTAGAGAGACCCGAGAGACCCTATAGAGACCCTAGGAACTCTATAGAGACCCTATAGAGACCCTAGGGACCCTATAGAGACCCTAGGAACCCTATAGAGACCCTATAGAGACCCTAGGGACCCTATAGAGACCCTATAGAGACACTAGAGACCCTATAGAGACCCTAGGGACCCTATAGAGACCCTAGGAACCCTATAGAGACCCTATAGAGACCCTAGGGACCCTATAGAGACCCTATAGAGACACTAGAGACCCTATAGAGACACTATAGAGACACTAGAGACCCTATAGAGACCCTATAGAGACCATATAGAGCCCTAGGAACCCTATAGATACCCTATAGAGACCCTAAGGACCCTATAGAGACCCTATAGAGACCCCAGAGAGACCCTAGAGACCCTATAGAGACCCTAGGGACCCTATAGAGACTCTAGGAACCCTATAGAGACCCTATAGAGACCCTAGGGACCCTATAGAGACCCTATAGAGACCCTAGAGACCTTATAGAGACCCTAGGAACCCTATAGAGACCCTATAGAGACCCTAGAGACCCTATAGAGACCCTAGAGAGACCCTAGAGACCCTATAGAGACCCTAGGGACCCTATAGAGACCCTAGGAACCCTATAGAGACCCTATAGAGACCCTAAGGACCCTATAGAGACCCTAGAGAGACCCTAGAGACCCTATAGAGACCCTAGAGAGACCCTAGAGACACTATAGAGACCCTAGGGACCCTATAGAGACCCTAGGAACCCTATAGAGACCCTATAGAGACCCTAGGGACCCTATAGAGACCCTATAGAGACACTAGAGGCGCTATAGAGACCCTATAGATGCCCTAGAGACCATATAGAGACCCTAGGGACCCTATAGAGACCCTAGAGAGACACTAGAGGCCCTATAGAGACCCTATAGAGGCCCTAGAGACCCTATAGAGACCCTAGGGAACCTATAGAGACCCTAGGAACCCTATAGAGACCCTATAGAGACCCTAGGGACCCTATAGAGTCCCTATAGTGACCCTAGAGACCCTATAGAGACCCTAGGGACCCTATAGAGACCCTATAGAGACCCCTATAGAGACCCTAGGAACCCTATAGAGACCCTATAGACACCCTAGGGTCCCTATAGAGACCCTATAGAGACCCTAGAGACCCTATAGAGACCCTATAGAGACCCTGGAGACCCTATAGAGACCCTAGGGAACCTATAGAGACCCTAGGAACACTATAGAGACCCCAGGGAACCTATAGAGACCCTAGGAACCCTATAGAGACCCTATAGAGACCCTAGGGTTCCTATAGAGACCCTATAGAGACCCTAGGGACCCTATAGAGACCCTAGAGAGACCCTAGAGACACTATAGAGACCCTAGGAACCCTATAGAGACCCTATAGAGACCCTAGGGACCCTATAGAGACCCTAGGAACCCTACAGGGACCCTATAGAGACCCTAGGGACCCTATAGAGACCCTATAGAGACACTAGAGACCCTATAGAGACACTATAGAGACCCTAGAGTCCCTATAGAGACCCTAGGGACCCTATAGAGACCCTAGGAACCCTATAGAGACCCTATAGAGACCCTAGGGACCCTATAGAGACCCTATAGAGACCCTATAGAGACCCTAGGGACCCTATAGAGACCCTATAGAGACCCTAGAGACCCTATAGAGACCCTAGAGAGACCCTAGAGACACTATAGAGACCCTAGGGACCCTATAGAGACCCTAGGAACCCTATAGAGACCCTATAGAGACCCTAGGGACCCTATAGAGACCCTATAGAGGCCCTAGAAAACCCTATCGAGACCCTATAGAGACCCTAGGAAGCCTATAGAGACCGTATAGAGACCCTAGAGACCCTATAGAGACCCTAGAGACCCTATAGAGACCCTAGAGAGACCCTAGGGACCCTATAGAGACCCTAGAGAGACCCTAGCGACCCTATAGAGACCCTAGGGACCCTATAGAGACCCTATAGAGACTCTAGGGACCCTATAGAGACCCTATAGAGACACTAGAGGCCCTATAGAGACCCTATAGAGGCCCTAGAGACCCTATAGAGGCCCTAGAGACCCTATAGAGACCCTAGGGAACCTATAGAGACCCTAGGAACCCTATAGAGACCCTATAGAAACCCTAGGGACCCTATAGAGTCCCTATAGTGACCCTAGAGGCCCTATAGAGACCCTAGGGACCCTATAGAGACCCTAGGAACCCTATAGAGACCCTATAGAGACCCTATAGAGACCCTAGAGACACTATAGAGACCCTAGGGACCCTATAGAGGCCCTAGGAACCCTATAGAGACCCTATAGAGACCCTAGGGACCCTATAGAGACCCTATAGAGGCCCAAGAGACCCTATAGAGACACTATAGAGACCCTAGGAACCCCATAGAGACCGTATAGAGACCCTAGAGACCCTATAGAGACCCTATAGAGACCCTAGGGACCCTATAGAGACCCTATAGAGACACTAGAGGCCCTATAGAGACCCTATAGAGGCCCTAGAGACCCTATAGAGACCCTAGGGAACCTATAGAGACCCTAGGAACCCTATAGAGACCCTATAGAGACCCTAGGGACCCTATAGAGTCCCTATAGTGACCCTAGAGACCCTATAGAGACCCTAGGAACCCTATAGAGACCCTATAGAGACCCTAGGGACCCTATAGAGACCCTATAGAGACCCTAGAGACCCTAGAGAGACCCTAGAGAGACCCTAGAGACCCTATAGAGACCATAGAGAGACCCTAGAGACCCTAGAGAGACCCTAGAGACCCTATAGAGACCCTAGGGACCCTATAGAGACCCTAGGAACCCTATAGAGACCCTATAGAGACCCTAGGGACCCTATAGAGACCCTATAGAGACACTAGAGACCCTATAGAGACCCTATAGAGACCCTAGAGACCCTATAGAGACCCTAGAGAGACCCTAGAGACCCTATAGAGACCCTAGGGACCCTATAGAGACTCTAGGAACCCTATAGAGACCATATAGAGACCCTATAGAGACCCTAGAGACCCTATAGAGACCCTATAGAGACCCTAGGACCCTATAGAGACCCTAGAGACCCTATAGAGACCCTAGAGACCATATAGAGACCCTAGGGACCCAATAGAGACCCTAGGAACCCTATAGAGACCCTATAGAGACCCTAGGGGACCCTATAGAGACCCTATAGAGGCCCTAGAGACCCTATAGAGACCCTATAGAGACCCTAGGAACCCTATAGAGACCGTATAGAGATCCTAGAGACCCTATAGAGACCCTAGAGACCCTATAGAGACCCTATAGAGACCCTAGGGACCCTATAGAGACCCTATAGAGACACTAGAGGCCCTATAGAGACCCTATAGAGGCCCTAGAGACCCTATAGAGACCCTAGGAACCCTATAGAGACCCTATAGAGACCCTAGGGACCCTATAGAGTCCCTATAGTGACCCTAGAGACCCTATAGAGACCCGAGGGACCCTATAGAGACCCTAGGAACCCTATAGAGACCCTATAGAGACCCTAGGGACCCTATAGAGACCCTATAGAGACCCTAGAGACCCTATAGAGACCCTAGAGAGACCCTAGAGACCCTATAGAGACCATAGAGAGACCCTAGAGACCCTAGAGAGACCCTAGAGACCCTATAGAGACCCTAGGGACCCTATAGAGACCCTAGGAACCCTATAGAGACCCTATAGAGACCCTAGAGACCCTATAGACACCCTAGAGAGACCCTAGAGACCCTATAGAGACCCTAGAGAGACCCTAGGGACCCTATAGAGACCCTAGGAACCCTATAGAGACCCTATAGAGACCCTAGGGACCCTATAGAGACCCTATAGAGGCCCTAGAAACCCTATAGAGACCCTATAGAGACCCTAGGAACCCTATAGAGACCGTATAGAGACCCTAGAGACCTTATAGAGACCCTAGAGAGACCCTAGAGACCCTATAGAGACCCTAGGGACCCTATAGAGACACTATAGAGACCCTAGGGACCCTATAGAGACCCTATAGAGACACTAGAGGCCCTATAGAGACCCTATAGAGGCCCTAGAGACCCTATAGAGACCCTAGGGAACCTATAGAGACCCTAGGAACCCTATAGAGACCCTATAGAGACCCTATAGAGACCCTAGGGACCCTATAGAGACCGTATAGAGACACTAGAGACCCTATAGAGACCCTATAGAGACCCTAGGAAACCTATAGACACCGTATAGAGACCCTAGAGACCCTATAGAGACCCTAGAGAGACCTTAGAGACCCTATAGAGAACCTAGGGACCCTATAGAGACCCTAGGAACCCTATAGAGACCCTATAGAGACTCTAGGGACCCTATAGAGACCCAATAGAGACTCTAGAGACCCTATAGAGACCCTATAGAGACCCTAGGAACCCTATAGAGTCCCTAGGGAACCTATAGAGACACTAGGAACCCTATAGAGACCCTATAGAGACCCTAGGGACCCTATAGAGACCCTATAGAGACCCTAGAGACCCTATAGAGACCCTATAGAGACCCTAGGAACCCTATAGAGACCCTATAGAGAAACTAGGGACCCTATAGAGACCCTATAGAGACACTAGAGACCCTATAGAGACCCTATAGAGACCCTAGAGACCCTATAGAGACCCTAGGGAACCTATAGAGACCCTAGAGACCCTATAGAGACCCTATAGAGACCCTAGGGAACCTATAGAGACCCTAGGAACCCTATAGAGACCCTATAGAGACCCTAGGGTTCCTATAGAGACCCTATAGAGACCCTAGGGACCCTCTAGAGACCCTAGAGAAACCCTAGAGGACACTATAGAGACCCTAGGAACCCTATAGAGACCCTATAGAGACCCTAGGGACCCTATAGAGACCCTAGGAACCCTATAGAGACCCTATAGAGACCCTAGGGACCCTATAGAGACCCTATAGAGACCCTAGAGACCCTATAGAGACCCTAGAGAGACCCTAGACACCCTATAGAGACCATAGAGAGACCCTAGAGACCCTAGAGAGACCCTAGAGACCCTATAGAGACCCTAGGGACCCTATAGAGACCCTAGGAACCCTATAGAGACCCTATAGAGACCCTTGGGACCCTATAGAGACCCTATAGAGACACTAGAGACCCTATAGAGACACTATAGAGACACTAGAGACCCTATAGAGACCCTATAGAGACCATATAGAGCCCTAGGAACCCTATAGATACCCTATAGAGATCCTAGGGACCCTATACAGACCCTATAGAGACCCTAGAGACCCTATAGAGACCCTAGAGAGACCCTAGAGACCCTATAGAGACCCTAGGGACCCTATAGAGACTCTAGGAACCCTATAGAGACCCTATAGAGACCCTAGGGACCCTATAGAGACCCTATAGAGACCCTAGAGACCCTATAGAGACCCTAGGAACCCTATAGAGACCCTATAGAGACCCTAGAGACCCTATAGAGACCCTAGAGAGACCCTAGAGAGACCTAGAGACCCTATAGAGACCCTAGGGACCCCATAGAGACCCTAGAGAGACCCTATAGAGACCCTATAGAGACCCTATAGAGACCCTATAGAGACCCTATAGAGACCCTATAGACACCCTAGAGAGACCCTAGAGACCCTAGAGAGACCCTAGAGAGACCCTAGAGACGCTATAGAGACCATAGGGACCCAATAGAGACCCTAGGGACCCTATAGAGACCCTATAGAGACCCTAGGGACCCTATAGAGACCCTATAGAGGCCCTAGAAACCCTATAGAGACCCTATAGAGACCCTAGGAATCCTATAGAGACCGTATAGAGACCCTAGAGACCCTATAGAGATCCTAGACCGACCCTAGAGACCCTATAGAGACCCTAGAGAGACCCTAGAGACCCTATAGAGACCCTAGGGACCCTATAGAGACCCTATAGAGACCCTAGGGACCCTATAGAGACCCTATAGAGACACTAGAGGCCCTATAGAGACCCTATAGAGACCCTAGAGACCCTATAGAGACCCTATAGAGACCCTAGGAACCCTATAGAGACCCTATAGAGACCCTAGGGACCCTATAGAGACCCTATAGAGACACTAGAGACCCTATAGAGACCCTATAGAGGCCCTGGAGACCCTATAGAGACCCTAGGGAACCTATAGAGACCCTAGGAACCCTATAGAGACTCTATAGAGACCCTAGGGATCCTATAGAGACCCTATAGAGACCCTAGGGACCCTATAGAGATCCTATAGAGACATTAGAGACTCTATAGAGACCCAAGAGACCCTATAGAGACCCTAGAGAGACCTAGAGACCCTATAGAGACCCTAGGAACCCTATAGAGACCCTATAGAGACACTAGGGACCCTATAGAGACCCTAGGAACCCTATAGAGACCCTATAGAGACCCTAGGGACCCTATAGAGACCCTATAGAGACACTAGAGACCCTATAGAGACCCTAGGGACCCTATAGAGACTCTAGGAACCCTATAGAGACCCTATAGAGACCCTAGGGACCCTATAGAGACCCTATAGAGACCCTAGAGACCCTATAGAGACCCTAGGAACCCTATAGAGACCCTAGAGACCCTATAGAGACCCTAGAGAGACCCTAGAGAGACCCTAGAGACCCTATAGAGACCCTAGGGACCCCATAGAGACCCTAGAGAGACCCTATAGAGACCCTATAGAGACCCTATAGAGACCCTATAGAGACCCTATAGACACCCTAGAGAGACCCTAGAGACCCTAGAGAGACCCTAGAGAGACCCTAGAGACGCTATAGAGACCATAGGGACCCAATAGAGACCCTAGGGACCCTATAGAGACCCTATAGAGACCCTAGGGACCCTATAGAGACCCTATAGAGGCCCTAGAAACCCTATAGAGACCCTATAGAGACCCTAGGAATCCTATAGAGACCGTATAGAGACCCTAGAGACCCTATAGAGATCCTAGACCGACCCTAGAGACCCTATAGAGACCCTAGAGAGACCCTAGAGACCCTATAGAGACCCTAGGGACCCTATAGAGACCCTATAGAGACCCTAGGGACCCTATAGAGACCCTATAGAGACACTAGAGGCCCTATAGAGACCCTATAGAGACCCTAGAGACCCTATAGAGACCCTATAGAGACCCTAGGAACCCTATAGAGACCCTATAGAGACCCTAGGGACCCTATAGAGACCCTATAGAGACACTAGAGACCCTATAGAGACCCTATAGAGGCCCTGGAGACCCTATAGAGACCCTAGGGAACCTATAGAGACCCTAGGAACCCTATAGAGACTCTATAGAGACCCTAGGGATCCTATAGAGACCCTATAGAGACCCTAGGGACCCTATAGAGATCCTATAGAGACATTAGAGACTCTATAGAGACCCAAGAGACCCTATAGAGACCCTAGAGAGACCCTAGAGACCCTATAGAGACCCTAGGAACCCTATAGAGACCCTATAGAGACACTAGGGACCCTATAGAGACCCTAGGAACCCTATAGAGACCCTATAGAGACCCTAGGGACCCTATAGAGACCCTATAGAGACACTAGAGACCCTATAGAGACACTATAGAGACCCTAGAGATCCTATAGAGACCCTAGGGACCCTATAGAGACCCTAGGAACCCTATAGAGACCCTATAGAGACCCTAGGGACCCTATAGAGACCCTATAGAGACCCTAGAGACCCTATAGAGACCCTATAGAGACCCTATAGAGACCCTAGGAACCCTATAGAGACCCTATAGAGACCCTAGAGACCCTATAGAGACCCTAGAGAGACCCTAGAGACCCTATAGAGACCCTAGGGACCCTATAGAGACCCTAGGAACCCTATAGAGACCCTATAGAGACCCTAGAGACCCTATAGAGACCCTAGAGAGACCCTAGAGACACTATAGAGACCCTAGGGACCCTATAGAGACACTAGGAACCCTATAGAGACCCTATAGAGACCCTAGGGACCCTATAGAGACCCTCTAGAGGCCCTAGAGACCCTATAGAGACCCTATAGAGACCCTAGGAACCCTATAGAGACCGTATAGAGACCCTAGAGACCCTATAGAGACCCTATAGAGACCCTAGAGACCCTATAGAGACCCTAGAGAGACCCTAGAGACCCTATAGAGACCCTAGAGAGACCCTAGAGAGACCCTAGAGACCCTATAGAGACCCTAGGGACCCTATAGAGACCCTATAGAGACCCTAGGGACCCTATAGAGTCCCTATAGAGACACTAGAGGCCCTATAGAGACCCTATAGAGGCCCTAGAGACCCTATAGAGGCCCTAGAGACACTATAGAGACCCTAGGAGACCCTAGGAACCTATAGAGACCCTAGGAACCCTATAGAGACACTATAGAAACCCTAGGGACCCTATAGAGTCCCTATAGTGACCCTAGAGACCCTATAGAGACCCTAGGGACCCTATAGAGACCCTAGGAACCCTATAGAGACCCTATAGAGACCCTATAGAGACCCTAGAGACACTATAGAGACCCTAGGGACCCTATAGAGTCCCTAGGAACCCTATAGAGACCCTATAGAGACCCTAGGGACCCTATAGAGACCCTATAGAGGCCCTAGAGACCCTATAGAGACACTATAGAGACCCTAGGAACCCTATAGAGACCGTATAGAGACCCTAGAGACCCTATAGAGACCCTAGAGAGACCCTAGAGACCCTATAGAGACCCTAGGGACCCTATAGAGACCTTATAGAGACCCTAGGGACCCTATAGAGACCCTATAGAGACACTAGAGGCCCTATAGAGACCCTATAGAGGCCCGAGAGACCCTATAGAGACCCTTGGGAACCTATAGAGACCCTAGGAACCCTATAGAGACCCTATAGAGACCCTAGGGACCCTATAGAGTCCCTATAGAGACCCTAGGGACCCTATAGAGACCCTAGGAACCCTATAGAGACCCTATAGAGACCCTATAGAGACCCTAGGGACCCTATAGAGTCCCTATAGTGACCCTAGAGACCCTATAGAGACCCTAGGGACCCTATAGAGACCCTAGGAACCCTATAGAGACACTATAGGGACCCTAGGGACCCTATAGAGACCCTAGGAACCCTATAGAGACCCTATAGAGACCCTAGGGACCCTATAGAGACCCAAGAGACCCTATAGAGACCCTAGAGTGACCCTAGAGACCCTATAGAGACCCTAGGAACCCTATAGAGACCCTATAGAGACCCTAGGGACCCTATAGAGACCCTAGGAACCCTATAGAGACCCTATGGAGACCCTA
>NW_027069371.1:0-29395 GCF_037157495.1 Lathamus discolor
TTAGAGAGACCCTAGAGACCCTATAGAGACCCCAGAGAGACCCTAGAGACCCTATAGAGACCCTAGGGACCCTATAGAGACCTTATAGAGACCCTAGGGACCCTATAGAGACCCTATAGAGACCCTAGAGACCATATAGAGACCCTATAGATACCCTAGGAACCCTATAGAGACCGTATAGAGACCCTTGAGACCCAATAGAGACCCTATCGAGACCCTAGAGACCCTATAGAGACCCTAGAGAGACCCTAGAGACCCTATAGAGACCCTAGAGAGACCCTAGAGACCCTATAGAGACCCAAGAGAGACCCTAGAGACCCTATAGAGACCCTAGGGACCCTATAGAGACCCTAGGGACCCTATAGAGACCCCTATAGAAACACTAGAGACCCTATAGAGACCCTAGAGAGACACTAGAGACCCTATAGAGACCCTATAGAGACCCTTAAGACCCTATAGAGACCCTAGGAACCTATAGAGACCCTAGGAACCCTATAGAGACCCTATAGAGACACTAGGGACCCTATAGAGACCCTATAGAGACACTAGAGACCCTATAGAGACCCTAGGGACCCTATAGAGACCCTATAGAGACCCTAGGGACCCTATAGAGACCCTATAGAGTCACTAGAGACCCTATAGAGATCGTGTAGAGACCCTAAAGACCCTATAGAGACCCTATAGAGACCCTAGGGAACCTATAGAGACCCTATAGAGACACTAGAGACCCTATAGAGACCCTATAGAGACCCTAAAGACCCTATAGAGATCCTAGGGAACCTATAGAGACCCTAGGAACCCTATAGAGACCCTATAGAGACACTAGGGACCCTATAGAGACCCTATAGAGACCCTAGAGACCCTATAGAGACCCTAGGGACCCTATAGAGACCCTATAGAGACCCTAGGGGCCCTATAGAGACCCTATAGAGTCACTAGAGACCCTATAGAGATCGTATAGAGACCCTAAAGACCCTGTTGAGACCCTATAGAGACCCTAGGGAACCTATAGAGACCCTAGGAACCCTATAGAGACCGTATAGAGACCCAAGAGACCCTATAGAGACCCTAGGGACCCTATAGAGACCCTAGGAACCCTATAGAGACCCTATAGAGACCCTAGGGACCCTATAGAGACCCTATAGAGACCGTATAGAGACCCTAGAGACCCTATTGAGACCCTAAGAGACCCTAGAGACCCTATAGAAACCCTAGAGAGACCCTAGAGACCCTATAGAGACCCTAGGGACCCTATAGAGACCCTATAGAGACCCTAGGGACCCTATAGAGACCCTATAGAGACACTAGAGACCCTATAGAGATCGTATAGAGACCCTAGAGACCCTATAGAGACCTATAGAGACCCTAGGTAACCTATAGAGACCCTAGGAACCCTATAGAGACCCTATAGAGACCCTAGGGACCCTATAGAGACCCTATAGAGACCGTATAGAGACCCTAGAGACCCTATTGAGACCCTAGAGAGACCCTAGAGACCCTATAGAAACCCTAGAGAGACCCTAGAGACCCTATAGAGACCCTAGGGACCCTATAGAGACCCTATAGAGACCCTAGGGACCCTATAGAGACCCTATAGAGACACTAGAGACACTATAGAGATCGTATATAGACCCTAGAGACCCTATAGAGACCCTATAGAGACCCTAGGGAACCTATAGAGACCCTAGGAACCCTATAGAGACCCTATAGAGACCCTAGGGACCCCATAGAGACCCTATAGAGACCCTAGAGACCCTATAGAGACCCTTTAGAGACCCTAGGGACCCTATAGAGACCGTATAGAGACCCTAGAGACCCTATAGAGACCCTAGAGAGACCCTAGATACCCTATACAGACCCTAGGGAACCTATAGAGACACTAGGAACCCTATAGAGACGCTATAGAGACCCTAGGGACCCTATAGAGACCCTATATAGACCCTAGAGACCCTATAGAGACCCTTATAGAGACCCTAGGAACCCTATAGAGACCGTATAGAGACCCAAGAGACCCTATAGAGACTCTAGGGACCCTATAGAGACCATAGGAACCCTATAGAGACCCTATAGAGACCCTAGGGACCCTATAGAGACCTTATAGAGACACTAGAGACCCTATAGAGACCCTATAGAGACCCTAGAGACCCTATAAAGACCCTAGAGAGACCCTAGGAACCCTATAGAGACCGTATAGAGACCCTAGAGACCCTATAGAGACCCTATAGAGACCCTAGAAGCCCTATAGAGACCCTAGAGAGACCCTAGAGACCCTATAGAGACCCTAGAGAGACCCTAGAGACCCTATAGAGACCCTAGGATCCGTATAGACACCCTATAGAGACCCTAGGGACCCTATAGAGTCCCTATAGAGACCCTAGTGACCCTATAGAGACCCTAGGATCCGTATAGACACCCTATAGAGACCCTAGGGACCCTATAGAGACCCTATAGAGACCCTAGAGACCCTATAGAGACCCTATAGAGACAGTAGAGACCCTATAGAGACCCTAGAGAGAACCTAGAGACACTATAGAGACCCTAGAGAGACCCTAGAGACCCTATAGAGACCCTAGGGACCCTATAGAGACCCTAGGGACCCTATAGAGACCCTATAGAGACCCTAGAGACCCTATAGAGACCCTAGAGTCCCTATAGAAACCCTAGAGAGACCCTAGAGACCCTATAGAGACCCTAGGTACCCTATAGAGACCCTATAGAGACCCTAGGTACCCTATAGAGACCATATAGAGACACTAGAGACCCTATAGGAGACCCTAGAGAGACCCTAGAGAGACCCTAGAGAGACCCTAGGAACCCTATAGAGACACTAGGGACCCTATAGAGACCCTAGGGACCCTATAGAGACCCTATAGAGACCCTAGAGACCCTATAGAGACCCTAGAGAGACCCTAGGAACCCTATAGAGACCCTAGAGAGACCCTAGAGACCCTATAGAGACCCTAGGGACCCTATAGAGACCCTAGGAACCCTATAGAGACCCTATAGAGACCCTAGGGACCATATAGAGACCCTAGAGAGACCCTAGAGACCCTATAGAGACCCTATGGATACCCTAGGAACCGTATAGAGACCGTATAGAGACCCTAGAGACCCTATAGAGACCCTATAGAGACCCTAGAGAGACCCTAGAGACCCTATAGAGACCCTAGAGAGACTCTAGAGACCCTATAGAGACCCAAGGGACCCTATAGAGACCCTAGGAACCCTATAGAGACCCTATAGAGACCCTAGGGACCCTATAGAGACCCTATAGAGACACTAGAGACCCTATAGAGACCCTATAGAGACCCTATAGAGACCCTATAGAGACCCTAGAGACCCTATAGAGACCCTAGGGAACCTATAGAGACCCTAGGAACCCCTATAGAGACCCTATAGAGACACTAGGGACCCCTATAAAGACCCTATAGAGACCCTAGAGACCCTAGAGAGACCCTAGAGAGACCCTAGAGAGACCCTAGAGACCCAATAGAGACTCTAGGGACCCTATAGAGACCCTAGGAACCCTATAGAGACCCTGTAGAGACCCTAGGGACCCTATAGAGACCCTATAGAGACACTAGAGACCCTATAGAGACCTTTTAGAGACCCTAGAGACCCTATAGAGACCCTAGAGAGACCCTAGAGACCCTATAGAGACCCTAGGGACCCTATACAGACACTAGGATCCGTATAGACACCCTATAGAGACCCTAGGGACCCTATAGAGACCCTATAGAGACCCAAGAGACCCTATAGAGACCCTAGGAACCCTATAGAGACCGTATAGAGATCCTTGAGACCCTATAGAGACCCTATAGAGACCCTAGAGACCCTATAGAGACCCTAGAGAGACCCTAGAGACCCTATAGAGACCCTAGAGAGACCCTAGAGACCCTATAGAGACCCTAGGGACCCTATAGAGACCCTAGGGACCCTATAGAGACCCTAGAGACCCTATAGAGACCCTAGAGAGACCCTAGGAACCCTATAGAGACCGTATAGAGACCCTAGAGACCCTATAGAGACCCTATAGAGACCCTAGAGACCCTATAGAGACCCTAGAGAGACCGTATAGAGACCCTAGAGACCCTATAGAGACCCTAGAGAGACCCTAGAGACCCTATAGAAACCCAAGAGAGACCCTAGAGACCCTATAGAGACCCTAGGGACCCTATAGAGACCCTATAGAGACCCTAGGGACCCTATAGAGACCCTATAGAGACACTAGAGACCCTATAGAGACCCTTTAGAGACCCTAGGGACCCTACAGAGACCCTATAGAGACTCTAGAGACACTATAGAGACCGTATAGAGACCCTAGAGACCCTATAGGAGACCCTAGAGAGACCCTAGAGACCCTATACAGACCCTAGGGAACCTATAGATACCCTAGGAACCCTATAGAGACGCTATAGAGACCCTAGGGACCCTATAGAGACCCTATAAAGACCCTAGAGACCCTATAGAGACCCTATAGAGACCCTAGGAACCCTATAGAGACCGTATAGAGACCCAAGAAACCCTATAGAGACTCTAGGGACCCTATAGACACCATAGGAACCCTATAGAGACCCTATAGAGACCCTAGGGACCCTATAGAGACCCTATAGAGACCGTATAGAGACCCTAGAGACCCTATAGAGCCCCTAGAGAGACCCTAGAGACCCTATAGAAACCCTAGAGAGACCCTAGAGACCCTATAGAGACCCTAGGGACCCTATAGAGACCCTATAGTGACCCTAGGGGACCCAATAGAGACCCTATAGAGACACTAGAGACCCTATAGAGATCGTATAGAGACCCCTAGAGACCCTATAGAGACCCTATAGAGACCCTAGGGAACCTATAGAGACCCTAGGAACCCTATAGAGACCGTATAGAGACCCAAGAGACCCTATAGAGACCCTAGGGACCCTATAGAGACCCTAGGAACCCTATAGAGACCCTATAGAGACCCCTAGGGACCCTATAGAGACCCTATAGAGACCGTATAGAGACCCTAGAGACCCTATAGAGACCCTAGAGAGACCCTAGAGACCCTATAGAAACCCTAGAGAGACCCTAGAGACCCTATAGAGACCCTAGGGACCCTATAGAGACCCTATAGAGACCCTAGGGACCCATAGAGACCCTATAGAGACACTAGAGACCCTATAGAGATCGTATAGAGACCCTAGAGACCCATTAGAGACCCTATAGAGACCCTAGGGAACCTATAGAGACCCTAGGACCCTATAGAGACCTTATAGAGACCCTAGGGACCCTATAGAGACCCTATAGAGACCCTAGAGACCCTATAGAGACCCTTTAGAGACCCTAGGGACCCTATAGAGACCCTATAGAGACTCTAGAGACACTATAGAGACCGTATAGAGACCCTAGAGACCCTATAGAGACCCTAGAGAGACCCTAGAGACCCTAATACAGACCCTAGGGAACCTATAGAGACCCTAGGAACCCTATAGAGACGCTATAGAGACCCTAGGGACCCTATAGAGACCCTATAAAGGACCCTAGAGACCCTATAGAGACCCTATAGAGACCCTAGGACCCTATAGAGACCGTATAGAGACCCAAGAGACCCTATAGAGACTCTAGGGACCCTATAGAGACCATAGGAACCCTATAGAGACCCTATAGAGACCCTAGGGACCCTATAGAGACCCTATAGAGACACTAGAGACCCTATAGAGACCCTATAGAGACCCTAGAGACCCAATAGAGACCCTAGAGAGACCCTAGGACCCTATAGAGACCGTATAGAGACCCCAGAGACCCTATAGAGACACTATAGAGACCCTAGAAGCCCTATAGAGACCCTAGAGAGACCCTAGAGACCCTATGGAGACCCTAGGATCCGTATAGACACCCTATAGAGACCCTAGGGACCCTATAGAGACCCTATAGAGACCCTAGAGACCCTATAGAGACCCTAGGATCCGTATAGACACCCTATAGAGACCCTAGGGACCCTATAGAGACCCTATAGAGACCCTAGAGACCCTATAGAGACCCTATAGAGACCCTAGAGACCCTATAGAGACCCTATAGAGACCCTAGAGGACACTATAGAGACCCTAGAGAGACCCTAGAGACCCTATAGAGACCCTAGGGACCCTATAGAGACCCTAGGGAACCCTATAGAGACCCTATAGAGACCCTAGAGACCCTAGAGAGACCCTAGAGAGACCCTAGGAACCCTATAGAGACCCTAGAGAGACCCTAGAGACCCTATAGAGACCCTATAGAGACACTAGAAGCCCTATAGAGACCCTAGAGAGACCCTAGAGTCCCTATAGAGACCCTATGGACCCTATAGAGACCCTAGGAACCCTATAGAGACCCTATAGAGATCCTAGGAACCTTATAGAGACCCTAGAGTCCCTATAGAAACCCTAGAGAGACCCTAGAGACCCTATAGAGACCCTAGGTACCCTATAGAGACCCTATAGAGACCCTAGAGACCCTATAGAGACCCTATAGAGACCCTAGAGACCCTATAGAGACCCTATAGAGACCTCTAGAGACCGTATAGAGACCCTAGAGAGACCCTAGAGACCCTATAGAGACCCTAGAGAGACCCTAGAGACCCTATAGAGACCCTAGGGACCCTATAGAGACACTATAGAGACCCTAGAGACAGTATAGAGACCCTAGAGACCCTATAGAGACCCTATAGAGACCCTAGAGACCCTATAGAGACCCTATATAGACCCTAGAGACCGTATAGAGACCCTATAGAGACCCTAGGGACCCTATAGAGACCCTATAGAGACCCTAGAGACCCTATAGAGACCCTATAGATACCCTAGGAACACTATAGAGACCGTATAGAGACCCTAGAGACCCTATAGAGACCCTAGAGAGACCCTAGAGACCCTATAGGACCCTAGAGAGACCCTAGAGACCCTATAGAGACCCTAGAGAAACACTAGAGACCCTATAGAGACCCAAGGGACCCTATAGAGACCCTAGGAACCCTATAGAGACCCTATAAAGACAATAGGGACCCTATAGAGACCCTATAGAGACACTAGAGACCCTATAGAGACCCTATAGAGACCCTAGAGACCCTATAGAGACCCTAGGGAACCTATAGAGACCCTAGGAACCCTATAGAGACCCTATAGAGACACTAGGGACCCTATAGAGACCCTATAGAGACCCTAGAGACCCTATAGAGACCCTATAGAGACCCTAGAGAGACCCTAGAGACCCTATAGAGACTCTAGGGACCCCATAGAGACCCTAGGAACCCTATAGAGACCCTATAGAGACCCTAGGGACCCTATAGAGACCCTATAGAGACACTAGAGACCCTATAGAGACCCTATAGAGACCCTAGAGACCCTATAGAGACCCTATAGAGACCCTAGAGACCCTATAGAGACCCTAGGGACCCTATACAGACACTAGGATCCGTATAGACACCCTATAGAGACCCTAGGGACCCTACAGAGACCCTATAGAGACCCTAGAGACCCTATAGAGACCCTAGGAACGCTATAGAGACCGTATAGAGACCCTAGAGACCCTATAGAGACCCTAGAGAGACCCTAGAGACCCTATAGAGACCCTAGGGACCCTATAGAGACCGTATAGAGACCCTAGAGACCCTATAGAGACCCTAGAGAGACCCTAGAAGCCCTATAGAGACCCTAGAGAGACCCTAGAGACCCTATAGAGACCCTAGGGACCCTATAGAGACCCTAGGAACCCTATAGAGACCCGATAGAGACCCTATAGAGACCCTAGAGACACTATAGAGACACTAGAGAGACCCTAGAGACCCTATAGAGACTCTAGAGAGACCCTAGAGACCCTAGAGAGACCCTAGAGACCCTATAGAGACCCTAGGGACCCTATAGAGACCCTATAGAGACCCTAGAGACCGTATAGAGACACTAGAGACCCTATAGAGACCCTATAGAGACCCTAGAGACCCTATAGAGACCCTATATAGACCCTAGAGACCGTATAGAGACCCTATAGAGACCCTAGGGACCCTATAGAGACCCTATAGAGACCCTAGAGACCCTATAGAGACCCTATAGAGACCCTATAGAGACCCTAGGGACCCTATAGAGACCCTATAGAGACCCTAGGAACCCTATAGAGACCGTATAGAGACCCTAGAGACCCTATAGAGACCCTATAGAGACACTAGAGAGACCCTAGAGACCCTATAGAGACCCAAGAGAGACTCTAGAGACCCTATAGAGACCCTATAGAGACCCTAGAGACCCTATAGAGACCCTATAGATACCCTAGGAACCCTATAGAGACCGTATAGAGACCCTAGAGACCCTATAGAGACCCTATAGAGACCCTAGAGAGACCCTAGAGACCCTATAGAGACCCAAGAGAGACTCTAGAGACCCTATAGAGACCCTAGGGACCCTATAGAGACCCTAGGAACCCTATAGAGACCCTATAGAGACCCTAGGGACCCTATAGAGACCCTATAGAGACACTAGAGACCCTATAGAGACCCTATAGAGACCCTAGAGACCCTATAGAGACCCTAGGGAACCTATAGAGATCCTAGGAACCCTATAGAGACCCTATAGAGACACTAGGGACCCTATAGAGACCCTATAGAGACCCTAGAGAGACCCTAGAGAGACCCTAGAGACCCTATAGAGACTCTAGGGACCCTATAGAGACCCTAGGAACCCTATAGAGACCCTATAGAGACCCTAGGGACCCTATAGAGACCCTATAGAGACACTAGAGACCCTATAGAGACCCTATAGAGACCCTAGAGACCCTAGAGAGACCCTAGAGAGACACTAGAGACCCTATAGAGACCCTAGGGACCCTATAGAGACCCTAGCATCCGTATAGACACCCTATAGAGACCCTAGGGACCCTATAGAGACCCTATAGAGACCCAACAGACCCTATAGAGACCCTAGGAACCCTATAGAGACCGTATAGAGACCCTAGAGACCCTATAGAGACCCTATAGAGACCCTAGAGACCCTATAGAGACCCTAGAGACCCTATAGAGACCCTAGAGAGACCCTAGAGACCCTATAGAGACCCTAGAGAGACCCTAGAGACCCTATAGAGACCCTATAGAGACCCTATAGAGACCCTAGGGACCCTATAGAGACCCTATAGAGACCCTAGAGACCCTAGAGAGACCCTATAGAGACCCTATAGAGACACTAGGGACCCTATAGAGACCCTATAGAGACCCTAGAGACCCTATAGAGACCCTAGAGAGACCCTAGAGACCCTATAGACACCCTAGAGAGACCCTAGAGACCCTATAGAGACCCTAGGGACACTATAGAGACCCTAGGAACCCTATAGAGACCCTATAGAGACCCTAGAGACCCTATAGAGACCCTAGAGAGACCCTAGAGACCCTATAGAGACCCTAGAGAGACCCTAGAGACCCTATAGAGACCCTATAGAGACCCTATAGAGACCCTAGGGACCCTATAGAGACCCTAGGGAGACCCTAGAGACCCTATAGAGACCCTATAGAGACCCTAGAGACCCAATAGAGACTCTAGGGACCCTATAGAGACCATAGGAACCCTATAGAGTCCCTATAGAGACCCTAGGGACCCTATAGAGACCCTATAGAGACACTAGAGACCCTATAGAGACCCTATAGAGACCCTAGAGACCCTAGAGAGACCCTAGAGAGACCCTAGAGACCCTATAGAGACCCTAGAGAGACCCTAGAGACCCTACAGAGACCCTAGGGACCCTATAGAGACCCTATAGAGACCCTAGAGACCGTATAGAGACCCTAGGGACCCTATAGAGACCCTATAGAGACACTAGAGACCCTATAGAGACCCTACAGACCCTATAGAGACCCTATAGAGACCCTAGAGAGACCCTAGAGACCCTATAGAGACCCTAGAGAGACCCTAGGGACCCTATAGAGACCCTAGGGACACTATAGAGACCCTATAGAAACACTAGAGACCCTATAGAGACCCTAGAGAGACCCTAGAGACCCTATAGAGACCCTAGAGAGACCCTAGAGACCCTATAGAGACCCTAGAGACACCCTAGAGACCCTATAGAGACCCTAGGGACCCTATAGAGACCCTAAAGAGACCCTAGAGACCGTATAGAGACCCTAGAGACCCTATAGAGACCCTATAGAGACCCTAGAGACCCTATAGAGACCCTATATAGACCCTAGAGACCGTATAGAGACCCTATAGAGACCCTAGGGACCCTATAGAGACCCTATAGAGACCCTAGAGACCCTATAGAGACCCTATAGAGACCCTATAGAGACCCTAGGGACCCTATAGAGACCCTATAGAGACCCTAGAGACCCTATAGAGACCCTAGAGAGACCCTAGAGACCCTATAGACACCCTAGAGAGACCCTAGAGACCCTATAGAGACCCTAGGGACCCTATAGAGACACTAGGAACCCTATAGAGACCCTATAGAGACCCTAGGGACCCTATAGAGACCCTATAGAGACCCTAGAGACCCTATAGAGACCCTATAGAGACCCTAGAGACCCTGGAGAGACCCTAGAGAGACCCTAGAGACCCTATAGAGACCCTAGGGACCCTATAGAGACCCTAGGATCCGTATAGACACCCTATAGAGACCCTAGGGACCCTATAGAGACCCTATAGAGACCCTAGAGACCCTATAGAGACCCTAGGAACCCTATAGAGACCGTATAGAGACCGTAGAGACCCTATAGAGACCCTATAGAGACTCTAGAGACCCTATAGAGACCGTATAGAGACCCTAGAGACCCTATAGATACCCTAGAGAGACCCTAGAGACCCTATAGAGACCCTAGGGACCCTATAGAGACCCTATAGAGACACTAGAGACCCTATAGAGACCCTAGAGACCCTATAGAGACCCTATAGAGACCCTAGAGAGACCCTAGAGACCCTATAGAGACACTAGAGAGACCCTAGAGACCCTATAGAGACACTAGGGACCCTATAGAGACCCTAGGGACCCTATAGAGACCCTATAGAGACCCTAGAGACCCTATAGAGACCCTAGAGAGACCCTAGGAACCCTATAGAGACCGTATAGAGACCCTAGAGACCCTATAGAGACCCTATAGAGACCCTAGAAGCCCTATAGAGACCCTAGAGAGACCCTAGAGACGCTATAGAGACCCTAGAGAGACCCTAGAGACCCTATAGAGACCCTAGGGACCCAATAGAGACCCTATAGAGACCCTAGGGACCCTATAGAGACCCTATAGAGACCCTATAGAGACCCTAGAGACCCTATAGAGACCCTATAGAGACCCTAGAGATCCTATAGAGACCCTATAGAGACACTATAGAGACCCTAGGGACCCTATAGAGACCCTATAGAGACCCTAGAGACCCTATAGAGACCCTAGAGAGACCCTAGAGACCCTATAGACACCCTAGAGAGACCCTAGAGACCCTATAGAGACCCTAGGGACCCTATAGAGACACTAGGAACCCTATAGAGACCCTATAGAGACCCTAGGGACCCTATAGAGACCCTATAGAGACACTAGAGACCCTATAGAGACCCTATAGAGACCCTAGAGACCCTATAGAGACCCTAGAGAGACCCTAGAGACCCTATAGAGACCCTAGGGACCCTATAGAGATCCTATAGAGACAATAGAGACCCTATAGAGACCCTAGAGACCCTATAGAGACCCTATAGAGATCCTAGAGAGACCCTAGAGACCCTATAGAGACCCTAGAGACCCTATAGAAACCCTAGAGAGACCCTAGAGACCCTATAGAGACCCTAGGGACCCTATAGAGACCCTATAGAGACCCTAGGGACCCTATAGAGACCATATAGAGACACTAGAGACCCTATAGAGATCGTATAGAGACCCTAGAGACCCTATAGAGACCCTAGGGAACCTATAGAGACCCTAGGAACCCTATAGAGACGCTATAGAGACACTAGGGACCCTATAGAGACCCTATAGAGACCCTAGAGACCCTAGGAACCCTATAGAGACCGTATAGAGACCCTAGGAACCCTATAGAGACCGTATAGAGACCCAAGAGACCCTATAGAGACCCTATAGAGACCCTAGGGAACCTATAGAGACCCTAGGAACGCTATAGAGACCCTATAGAGACCCTAGGGACCCTATAGAGCCCCTATAGAGACCCTAGAGACCCTATAGAGACCCTACAGAGAGCCTAGGGACCCTATAGAGACCCTATAGAGACTCTAGAGACCCTATAGAAACCGTATAGAGACCCTAGAGACCCTATAGAGACCCTAGAGAGACCTTAGAGACCCTATAGAGACCCTAGGGAACCTATAGAGACCCTAGGAACCCTATAGACACGCTATAGAGACCATAGGGACCCTAGAGAGACCCTAGAGAGACCCTAGAGACCCTATAGAGACCCTATAGAGACCCTAGGAACCCTATAGAGACCGTATAGAGACCCAAGAGACCCTATAGAGACCCTATAGAGACCCTAGAGACCCTATAGAGACCCTAGGGAGACCCTAGAGACCCTATAGAGACCCTATAGAGACCCTAGAGACCCTATAGAGACTCTAGGGACCCTATAGAGACCATAGGAACCCTATAGAGACCCTATAGAGACCCTAGGGACCCTATAGAGACCCTAGAGAGACACTAGAGACCCTATAGAGACCCTAGAGAGAACCTAGAGACCCTATAGAGACCCTAGAGAGACCCTAAAGACCGTATAGAGACCCTAGGGACATTATAAAGACCCTATAGAGACCCTAGAGACCTTATAGAGACCCTAGAGACCCTATAGAGACCCTATAGAGACCCAAGAGACCCTATAGAGACCCTATAGAGACCCTAGGGACCCTATAGAGACCCTATAGAGACTCTAGAGACCCTATAGAGACCGTATAGAGACCCTAGAGACCCTATAGAGACCCTAGAGAGACCCTAGAGACCCTATAGAGACCCTAGGGAACCTATAGAGACCCTAGGAACCCTATAGAGACGCTATAGAGACCCTAGGGACCCTATAGAGACACTATAGAGACCCTCGAGACCCTATAGAGACCCTATAGAGACCCTAGGAACCCTATAGAGACCGGATAGAGACCCAAGAGACCCTATAGAGACCCTATAGAGACCCTAGAGACCCTATAGAGACCCTAGGGACCCTATAGAAACCCTAGAGAAACCCTAGAGACCCTATAGAGACCCTAGAGACCCTATAGAGACCCTATAGAGACCCTAGGGACCCTATAGAGAGCCTATAGAGACCCTAGAGACCCTATAGAGACCCTAGGAACCCTATAGAGACCGTATAGAGACCGTAGAGACCCTATAGAGACCCTATAGAGACCCTAGAGACCCTATAGAGACCCTAGAGAGACCCTAGAGACCCTATAGAGACACTAGAGAGACCCTAGAGACCCTATAGAGACCCTAGGGACCCTATAGAGACCCTATAGAGACCCTAGAGACCCTATAGAGACACTAGAGAGACCCTAGGGACCCTATAGAGACCATAGGAACCCTATAGAGACCCTATAGAGACACTAGGGACCCTATAGAGACCCTATAGAGACCCTATAGAGACCCTAGAGACCCTATAGAGACCCTAGAGAGACCCTAGAGACCCTATAGAAACCCTAGAGAGACCCTAGAGACCCTATAGAGACCCTAAGGACCCTATAGAGACCCTATAGAGACACTAGAGACCCTATAGAGATCGTATAGAGACCCTAGAGACCCTATAGAGACCCTAGGGAACCTATAGAGACCCTAGGAACCCTATAGAGACCCTATAGAGACACTAGGGACCCTATAGAGACCCTATAGAGACCCTAGAAACCCTATAGAGACCCTATAGAGACCCTAGGGACCCTATAGAGACCCTATAGAGACTCTAGAGACCCTATAGAGACCGTATAGAGACCCTAGAGACCCTATAGAGACCCTAGAGAGACACTAGAGACCCTATAGAGACCCTAGGGAACCTATAGAGACCCTAGGAACCCTATAGAGACGCTATAGAGACCCTAGGGACCCTATAGAGACCCTATAGAGACCCTAGAGACCCTATAGAGACCCTATAGAGACCCTAGAGACCCTATAGAGACCCTAGAGAGACCCTAGAGACCCTATAGAGACCCTAGGGACCCTATAGAGATCCTATAGAGACAATAGAGACCCTATAGAGACCCTAGAGACCCTATAGAGACCCTATAGAGATCCTAGAAAGACCCTAGAGACCCTATAGAGACCCTAGAGACCCTATAGAAACCCTAGAGAGACCCTAGAGACCCTATAGAGACCCTAGGGACCCTATAGAGACCCTATAGAGACCCTAGGGACCCTATAGAGACCATATAGAGACACTAGAGACCCTATAGAGATCGTATAGAGACCCTAGAGACCCTATAGAGACCCTAGGGAACCTATAGAGACCCTAGGAACCCTATAGAGACGCTATAGAGACACTAGGGACCCTATAGAGACCCTATAGAGACCCTAGAGACCCTAGGAACCCTATAGAGACCGTATAGAGACCCTAGGAACCCTATAGAGACCGTATAGAGACCCAAGAGACCCTATAGAGACCCTATAGAGACCCTAGGGAACCTATAGAGACCCTAGGAACGCTATAGAGACCCTATAGAGACCCTAGGGACCCTATAGAGCCCCTATAGAGACCCTAGAGACCCTATAGAGACCCTACAGAGAGCCTAGGGACCCTATAGAGACCCTATAGAGACTCTAGAGACCCTATAGAAACCGTATAGAGACCCTAGAGACCCTAGAGAGACCCTAGAGAGACCTTAGAGACCCTATAGAGACCCTAGGGAACCTATAGAGACCCTAGGAACCCTATAGACACGCTATAGAGACCATAGGGACCCTATAGAGACCCTATAGAGACCGTAGAGACCCTATAGAGACCCTATAGAGACCCTAGGAACCCTATAGAGACCGTATAGAGACCCAAGAGACCCTATAGAGACCCTATAGAGACCCTAGAGACCCTATAGAAACCCTAGGGAGACCCTAGAGACCCTATAGAGACCCTATAGAGACCCTAGAGACCCTATAGAGACTCTAGGGACCCTATAGAGACCATAGGAACCCTATAGAGACCCTATAGAGACCCTAGGGACCCTATAGAGACCCTAGAGAGACACTAGAGACCCTATAGAGACCCTAGAGAGAACCTAGAGACCCTATAGAGACCCTAGAGAGACCCTAAAGACCCTATAGAGACCCTAGGGACATTATAAAGACCCTATAGAGACCCTAGAGACCGTATAGAGACCCTAGAGACCCTATAGAGACCCTATAGAGACCCAAGAGACCCTATAGAGACCCTATAGAGACCCTAGGGACCCTATAGAGACCCTATAGAGACTCTAGAGACCCTATAGAGACCGTATAGAGACCCTAGAGACCCTATAGATACCCTAGAGAGACCCTAGAGACCCTATAGAGACCCTAGGGAACCTATAGAGACCCTAGGAACCCTATAGAGACGCTATAGAGACCCTAGGGACCCTATAGAGACACTATAGAGACCCTCGAGACCCTATAGAGACCCTATAGAGACCCTAGGAACCCTATAGAGACCGGATAGAGACCCAAGAGACCCTATAGAGACCCTATAGAGACCCTAGAGAACCTATAGAGACCCTAGGGACCCTATAGAAACCCTAGAGAAACCCTAGAGACCCTATAGAGACCCTAGAGACCCTATAGAGACCCTATAGAGACCCTAGGGACCCTATAGAGAGCCTATAGAGACCCTAGAGACCCTATAGAGACCCTAGGAACCCTATAGAGACCGTATAGAGACCGTAGAGACCCTATAGAGACCCTATAGAGACCCTAGAGACCCTATAGAGACCCTAGAGAGACCCTAGAGACCCTATAGAGACACTAGAGAGACCCTAGAGACCCTATAGAGACCCTAGGGACCCTATAGAGACCCTATAGAGACCCTAGAGACCCTATAGAGACACTAGAGAGACCCTAGGGACCCTATAGAGACCCTAGGAACCCTATAGAGACCCTATAGAGACACTAGGGACCCTATAGAGACCCTATAGAGACCCTATAGAGACCCTAGAGACCCTATAGAGACACTAGAGAGACCCTAGAGACCCTATAGAAACCCTAGAGAGACCCTAGAGACCCTATAGAGACCCTAAGGACCCTATAGAGACCCTATAGAGACACTAGAGACCCTATAGAGATCGTATAGAGACCCTAGAGACCCTATAGAGACCCTAGGGAACCTATAGAGACCCTAGGAACCCTATAGAGACCCTATAGAGACACTAGGGACCCTATAGAGACCCTATAGAGACCCTAGAAACCCTATAGAGACCCTATAGAGACCCTAGGGACCCTATAGAGACCCTATAGAGACTCTAGAGACCCTATAGAGACCGTATAGAGACCCTAGAGACCCTAGAGAGACCCTAGAGAGACCCTAGAGACCCTATAGAGACCCTAGGGAACCTATAGAGACCCTAGGAACCCTATAGAGACGCTATAGAGACACTAGGGACCCTATAGAGACCCTATAGAGACCCTAGAGACCCTATAGAGACCCTATAGAGACCCTATAGAGACCCTATAGAGACCCTATAGAGACACTAGAAGCCCTATAGAGACCCTAGAGAGACCCTAGAGACCCTATAGAGACCCTAGAGAGACCCTAGAGACCCTATAGATACCCTAGGGACCCTATAGAGACCCTAGGAACCCTATAGAGACCCTATAGAGACCCTAGGGACCCTATAGAGACCCTATAGAGACCCTAGAGACCCTATAGAGACCCTAGAGACCCTATAGAAACCCTAGAGAAACCCTAGAGACCCTATAGAGACCCTAGAGACCCTATAGAGAAACTATAGAGACCCTAGGGACCCTATAGAGACACTATAGAGACACTAGAGACCCTATAGAGATCGTATAGAGACCCTAGAGACCCTATAGAGACCCTAGGGAACCTATAGAGACCCTAGGAACCCTATAGAGACGCTATAGAGACCCTAGGGACCCTATAGAGACCCTATAGAGACCCTAGGAACCCTATAGAGACCGTATAGAGACCCTAGAGACCCTATAGAGACCCTATAGAGACCCTATAGAGACCCTAGAGACCCTATAGAGACCCTAGAGACCCTATAGAGACCCTAGAGAGACACTAGAGACCCTATAGAGACCCTAGGGACCCTATAGAGACCCTAGGGACCCTATAGAGACCCTAGAGAGACCCTAGAGACCCTATAGAAACCCTAGAGAGACTCTAGGAACCCTATAGAGACCGTATAGAGACCCTAGAGACTTTATAGAGACCCTATAGAGACCCTAGGAGCCCTATAGAGACCCTAGAGAGACCCTAGAGACCCTATAGAGACCCTAGAGAGACCCTAGAGACCCTATAGAGACCCTAGGATCCGTATAGACACCCTATAGAGACCCTAGGGACCCTATAGAGACCCTATAGAGACCCTAGAGACCCTATAGAGACCCTAGGATCCGTATAGACACCCTATAGAGACCCTAGGGACCCTATAGAGACCCTATAGAGACCCTAGATACCCTATAGAGACCCTATAGAGACACTAGAGAGACCCTAGAGACACTATAGAGACCCTAGACAGACCCTAGAGATCCTATAGAGACCCTAGGGACCCTATAGAGACCCTAGGGACCCTACAGAGACCCTATAGAGACCCTAGAGACCCTATAGAGACCCTAGAGAGACCCTAGAGACCCTATAGAGACACTATAGAGACACTAGAAGCCCTATAGAGACCCTAGAGAGACCCTAGAGACCCTAGAGAGACACTAGAGACCCTATAGAAACCCTAGAGAGACCCTAGGGACCCTATAGAGACCCTAGGAACCCTATAGAGACCCTATAGAGACCCTAGGGACCCTATAGAGACCCTATAGAGACCCTATAGAGACCCTAGAGACCCTATAGAGACCCTAGAGACCCTATAGAAACCCTAGAGAGACCCTAGAGACCCTATAGAGACCCTAGGGACCCTATAGACACCCTATAGAGACCCTAGGGACCCGATAGAGACCCTATAGAGACACTAGAGACCCTATAGAGATCGTATAGAGACCCTTGAGACACTATAGAGACCCTAGGGAACCTATAGAGACCCCAGGAACCCTATAGAGACGCTATAGAGACCCTAGGGACCCTATAGAGACCCTACAGAGACCCTAGAGACCCTATAGAGACCCTAGGAACCCTATAGAGACCGTATAGAGACCCAAGAGACCCTATAGAGACCCAATAGAGACCCTAGAGACCCTATAGAGATCCTAGGGAGACCCTAGAGACCCTATAGAGACCCTATAGAGACCCTAGAGACCCTATAGAGACCATATAGAGACACTAGAGAGACCCTAGAGACACTATAGAGACCCTAGAGAGACCCTAGAGATCCTATAGAGACCCTAGGGACCCTATAGAGACCCTAGTGACCCTATAGAGACCCTATAGAGACCCTAGAGACCCTATAGAGACCCTAGAGAGACCCTAGAGACCCTATAGAGACACTATAGAGACACTAGAAGCCTTATAGAGACCCTAGAGAGACCCTAGAGACCCTAGAGAGACCCTAGAGACCCTATAGAAACCCTAGAGAGACCATAGGGACCCTATAGAGACCCTAGGAACCCTATAGAGACCCTATAGAGACCCTAGGGACCCTATAGAGACCCTACAGAGACCCTATAGAGACCCTAGAGACCCTATAGAGACCCTAGAGACCCTATAGAAACCCTAGAGAGACCCTAGAGACCCTATAGAGACCCTAGGGACCCTATAGAGACCCTATAGAGACCCTAGGGACCCGATAGAGACCCTATAGAGACACTAGAGACCCTATAGAGATCGTATAGAGACCCTTGAGACACTATAGAGACCCTAGGGAACCTATAGAGACCCTAGGAACCGTATAGACACGCTATAGAGACCCTAGGGACCCTATAGAGACCCTACAGAGACCCTAGAGACCCTATAGAGACCCTATAGAGACCCTAGGAACCCTATAGAGACCGTATAGAGACCCAAGAGACCCTATAGAGACACAATAGAGACCCTAGAGACCCTATAGAGACCCTAGGGAGACCCTAGAGACCCTATAGAGACCCTATAGAGACCCTAGATACCCTATAGAGACTCTAGGGACCCTATAGAGACCATAGGAACCCTATAGAGACCCTATAGAGACCCTAGGGACCCTATAGAGACCCTATAGAGACACTAGAGACCCTAGAGAGACCCTAGAGAGACCCTAGAGACCCTATAGAGACCCTAGAGAGACCCTAGAGACCCTATAGAGACCCTAGAGACACCCTAGAGACACTATAGAGACCCTAGGGACCCTATAGAGACCCTATAGAGACCCTAGAGACCGTATAGAGACCCTAGAGACCCTATAGAGACCCTAGGGACCCTATAGATACCCTATAGAGACCCTATAGAGACCCTATAGAGACCCTAGGGACCCTATAGAGACCCTATAGAGACCCTAGAGACCCTATAGAGACCCTAGAGAGACCCTAGACACCCTATAGAGACCCTAGAGAGACCCTAGAGACCCTATAGAGAACCTAGGGACCCTATAGAGACCCTAGAAACCCTATAGAGACCCTATAGAGACCCTATAGAGACCGTAGAGGCCCTATAGAGACCCTATAGAGACCCTAGAGACCCTATAGAGACCCTAGAGAGAGCCTAGAGAACCTATAGAGACCCTAGGGACCCTATAGAGACCCTATAGAGACCCTAGAGACCCTATAGAGACCCTAGGGACCATATAGAGAGCCTATAGAGACCCTAGAGACCCTATAGAGACCCTAGGAACCCTATAGAGACCCTATAGAGACCGTAGAGACCCTATAGAGACCCTATAGAGACCCTAGAGACCCTAAAGAGACCCTAGAGAGACCCTAGAGACCCTATAGAGACACTAGAGAGACCCTAGACACCCTATAGAGACCCTAGGGACCCTATAGAGACCCTAGAGAGACCCTAGAGACCCTATAGATACCCTAGAGAGACCCTAGGAACCCTATAGAGACCGTATAGAGACCCTAGAGACCCTATAGAGACCCTATAGAGACCCTAGAAGCCCTATAGAGACCCTAGAGAGACCCTAGAGACCCTATAGAGACCCTAGAGAGACCCTAGAGACCCTATAGAGACCCTAGGGACCCTATAGAGACCCTATAGAGACCCTAGGGAACCTATAGAGACCCTAGGAACCCTATAGAGACGCTATAGAGACCCTAGGGACCCTATAGAGACCCTATAGAGACCCTAGGAACCCTATAGAGACCGTATAGAGACCCTAGAGACCCTATAGAGACCCTATAGAGACCCTATAGAGACCCTAGAGACCCTATAGAGACCCTAGAGACCCTATAGAGACCCTAGAGAGACACTAGAGACCCTATAGAGACCCTAGGGACCCTATAGAGACCCTAGGGACCCTATAGAGACCCTAGAGAGACCCTAGAGACCCTATAGAGACCCTAGAGAGACTCTAGGAACCCTATAGAGACCGTATAGAGACCCTAGAGACCCTATAGAGACCCTATAGAGACCCTAGGAGCCCTATAGAGACCCTAGAGAGACCCTAGAGACCCTATAGAGACCCTAGAGTGACCCTAGAGACCCTATAGAGACCCTAGGATCCGTATAGACACCCTATAGAGACCCTAGGGACCCTATAGAGACCCTATAGAGACCCTAGAGACCCTATAGAGACCCTAGGATCCGTATAGACACCCTATAGAGACCCTAGGGACCCTATAGAGACCCTATAGAGACCCTAGATACCCTATAGAGACCCTATAGAGACACTAGAGAGACCCTAGAGACACTATAGAGACCCTAGACAGACCCTAGAGATCCTATAGAGACCCTAGGGACCCTATAGAAACCCTAGGGACCCTACAGAGACCCTATAGAGACCCTAGAGACCCTATAGAGACCCTAGAGAGACCCTAGAGACCCTATAGAGACCCTATAGAGACCCTAGGAACCCTATAGAGACCCTAGAGACCCTATAGAGACCCTAGGATCCGTATAGACACCCTATAGAGACCCTAGGGACCCTATAGAGACCCTATAGAGACCCTAGATACCCTATAGAGACCCTATAGAGACACTAGAGAGACCCTAGAGACACTATAGAGACCCTAGACAGACCCTAGAGATCCTATAGAGACCCTAGGGACCCTATAGAAACCCTAGGGACCCTACAGAGACCCTATAGAGACCCTAGAGACCCTATAGAGACCCTAGAGAGACCCTAGAGACCCTATAGAGACCCTATAGAGACCCTAGGAACCCTATAGAGACCGTATAGAGACCCAAGAGACCCTATAGAGACACAATAGAGACCCTAGAGACCCTATAGAGACCCTAGGGAGACCCTAGAGACCCTATAGAGACCCTATAGAGACCATAGGAACCCTATAGAGACCCTATAGAGACCCTAGGGACCCTATAGAGACCCTATAGAGACACTAGAGACCCTAGAGAGACCCTAGAGAGACCCTAGAGACCCTATAGAGACCCTAGAGAGACCCTAGAGACCCTATAGAGACCCTAGAGACACCCTAGAGACACTATAGAGACCCTAGGGACCCTATAGAGACCCTATAGAGACCCTAGAGACCGTATAGAGACCCTAGAGACCCTATAGAGACCCTAGGGACCCTATAGATACCCTATAGAGACCCTATAGAGACCCTATAGAGACCCTAGGGACCCTATAGAGACCCTATAGAGACCCTAGAGACCCTATAGAGACCCTAGAGAGACCCTAGACACCCTATAGAGACCCTAGAGAGACCCTAGAGACCCTATAGAGAACCTAGGGACCCTATAGAGACCCTAGAAACCCTATAGAGACCCTATAGAGACCCTATAGAGACCGTAGAGACCCTATAGAGACCCTATAGAGACCCTAGAGACCCTATAGAGACCCTAGAGAGAGCCTAGAGAACCTATAGAGACCCTAGGGACCCTATAGAGACCCTATAGAGACCCTAGAGACCCTATAGAGACCCTAGGGACCATATAGAGAGCCTATAGAGACCCTAGAGACCCTATAGAGACCCTAGGAACCCTATAGAGACCCTATAGAGACCGTAGAGACCCTATAGAGACCCTATAGAGACCCTAGAGACCCTAAAGAGACCCTAGAGAGACCCTAGAGACCCTATAGAGACACTAGAGAGACCCTAGACACCCTATAGAGACCCTAGGGACCCTATAGAGACCCTAGAGAGACCCTAGAGACCCTATAGATACCCTAGAGAGACCCTAGGAACCCTATAGAGACCGTATAGAGACCCTAGAGACCCTATAGAGACCCTATAGAGACCCTAGAAGCCCTATAGAGACCCTAGAGAGACCCTAGAGACCCTATAGAGACCCTAGAGAGACCCTAGAGACCCTATAGAGACCCTAGGGACCCTATAGAGACCCTATAGAGACCCTAGGGAACCTATAGAGACCCTAGGAACCCTATAGAGACGCTATAGAGACCCTAGGGACCCTATAGAGACCCTATAGAGACCCTAGGAACCCTATAGAGACCGTATAGAGACCCTAGAGACCCTATAGAGACCCTATAGAGACCCTATAGAGACCCTAGAGACCCTATAGAGACCCTAGAGACCCTATAGAGACCCTAGAGAGACACTAGAGACCCTATAGAGACCCTAGGGACCCTATAGAGACCCTAGGGACCCTATAGAGACCCTAGAGAGACCCTAGAGACCCTATAGAGACCCTAGAGAGACTCTAGGAACCCTATAGAGACCGTATAGAGACCCTAGAGACCCTATAGAGACCCTATAGAGACCCTAGGAGCCCTATAGAGACCCTAGAGAGACCCTAGAGACCCTATAGAGACCCTAGAGTGACCCTAGAGACCCTATAGAGACCCTAGGATCCGTATAGACACCCTATAGAGAACCTAGGGACCCTATAGAGACCCTATAGAGACCCTAGAGACCCTATAGAGACCCTAGGATCCGTATAGACACCCTATAGAGACCCTAGGGACCCTATAGAGACCCTATAGAGACCCTAGATACCCTATAGAGACCCTATAGAGACACTAGAGAGACCCTAGAGACACTATAGAGACCCTAGACAGACCCTAGAGATCCTATAGAGACCCTAGGGACCCTATAGAGACCCTAGGGACCCTACAGAGACCCTATAGAGACCCTAGAGACCCTATAGAGACCCTAGAGAGACCCTAGAGACCCTATAGAGACACTATAGAGACACTAGAAGCCCTATAGAGACCCTAGAGAGACCCTAGAGACCCTAGAGAGACACTAGAGACCCTATAGAAACCCTAGAGAGACCCTAGGGACCCTATAGAGACCCTAGGGACCCTATAGAGACCCTATAGAGACCCTATAGAGACCCTAGAGACCCTATAGAGACCCTAGAGACCCTATAGAAACCCTAGAGAGACCCTAGAGACCCTATAGAGACCCTAGGGACCCTATAGACACCCTATAGAGACCCTAGGGACCCGATAGAGACCCTATAGAGACCCTAGAGACCGTATAGAGACCCTAGAGACCCTATAGAGACCCTAGGGACCCTATAGATACCCTATAGAGACCCTATAGAGACCCTATAGAGACCCTAGGGACCCTATAGAGACCCTATAGAGACCCTAGAGACCCTATAGAGACCCTAGAGAGACCCTAGACACCCTATAGAGACCCTAGAGAGACCCTAGAGACCCTATAGAGAACCTAGGGACCCTATAGAGACCCTAGAAACCCTATAGAGACCCTATAGAGACCCTATAGAGACCGTAGAGACCCTATAGAGACCCTATAGAGACCCTAGAGACCCTATAGAGACCCTAGAGAGAGCCTAGAGAACCTATAGAGACCCTAGGGACCCTATAGAGACCCTATAGAGACCCTAGAGACCCTATAGAGACCCTAGGGACCATATAGAGAGCCTATAGAGACCCTAGAGACCCTATAGAGACCCTAGGAACCCTATAGAGACCCTATAGAGACCGTAGAGACCCTATAGAGACCCTATAGAGACCCTAGAGACCCTAAAGAGACCCTAGAGAGACCCTAGAGACCCTATAGAGACACTAGAGAGACCCTAGACACCCTATAGAGACCCTAGGGACCCTATAGAGACCCTAGAGAGACCCTAGAGACCCTATAGATACCCTAGAGAGACCCTAGGAACCCTATAGAGACCGTATAGAGACCCTAGAGACCCTATAGAGACCCTATAGAGACCCTAGAAGCCCTATAGAGACCCTAGAGAGACCCTAGAGACCCTATAGAGACCCTAGAGAGACCCTAGAGACCCTATAGAGACCCTAGGGACCCTATAGAGACCCTATAGAGACCCTAGGGAACCTATAGAGACCCTAGGAACCCTATAGAGACGCTATAGAGACCCTAGGGACCCTATAGAGACCCTATAGAGACCCTAGGAACCCTATAGAGACCGTATAGAGACCCTAGAGACCCTATAGAGACCCTATAGAGACCCTATAGAGACCCTAGAGACCCTATAGAGACCCTAGAGACCCTATAGAGACCCTAGAGAGACACTAGAGACCCTATAGAGACCCTAGGGACCCTATAGAGACCCTAGGGACCCTATAGAGACCCTAGAGAGACCCTAGGGACCCTATAGAGACCCTAGAGAGACTCTAGGAACCCTATAGAGACCGTATAGAGACCCTAGAGACCCTATAGAGACCCTATAGAGACCCTAGGAGCCCTATAGAGACCCTAGAGAGACCCTAGAGACCCTATAGAGACCCTAGAGTGACCCTAGAGACCCTATAGAGACCCTAGGATCCGTATAGACACCCTATAGAGAACCTAGGGACCCTATAGAGACCCTATAGAGACCCTAGAGACCCTATAGAGACCCTAGATCCGTATAGACACCCTATAGAGACCCTATAGAGACCCTAGATACCCTATAGAGACCCTATAGAGACACTAGAGAGACCCTAGAGACACTATAGAGACCCTAGACAGACCTAGAGATCCTATAGAGACCCTAGGGGACCCTATAGAGACCCTAGGGACCCTACAGAGACCCTATAGAGACCCTAGAGACCCTATAGAGACCCTAGAGAGACCCTAGAGACCCTATAGAGACACTATAGAGACACTAGAAGCCCCTATAGAGACCCTAGAGAGACCCTAGAGACCCTAGAGATACACTAGAGACCCTATAGAAACCCTAGAGAGACCCTAGGGACCCTATAGAGACCCTAGGGACCCTATAGAGACCCTATAGAGACCCTATAGAGACCCTAGAGACCCTATAGAGACCCTTGAGACCCTATAGAAACCCTAGAGAGACCCTAGAGACCCTATAGAGACCCTAGGGACCCTATAGACACCCTATAGAGACCCTAGGGACCCGATAGAGACCCTATAGAGACACTAGAGACCCTATAGAGATCGTATAGAGACCCTACGGACCCTATAGATACCCTAGGGAACCTATAAAGACCCCAGGAACCCTATAGAGACGCTATAGAGACCCTAGGGACCCTATAGAGACCCTACAGAGACCCTAGAGACCCTATAGAGACCCTAGGAACCCTATAGAGACCGTATAGAGACCCAAGAGACCCTATAGAGACCCAATAGAGACCCTAGAGACCCTATAGAGATCCTAGGGAGACCCTAGAGACCCTATAGAGACCCTATAGAGACCCTAGAGACCCTATAGAGACCCTATAGAGACACTAGATAGACCCTAGAGACACTATAGAGACCCTAGAGAGACCCTAGAGATCCTATAGAGACCCTAGAGACCCTATAGAAACCCTAGAGAGACCATAGGGACCCTATAGAGACCCTAGGAACCCTATAGAGACCCTATAGAGACCCTAGGGACCCTAGAGAGACCCTAGAGACCCTATAGAAACCCTAGAGAGACCATAGGGACCCTATAGAGACCCTAGGAACCCTATAGAGACCCTATAGAGACCCTAGGGACCCTATAGAGACCCTATAGAGACCCTTTAGAGACCCTAGAGACCCTATAGAGACCCTAGAGACCCTATAGAAACCCTAGAGAGACCCTAGAGACCCTATAGAGACCCTAGGGACCCTATAGAGACCCTATAGAGACCCTAGGGACCCGATAGAGACACTATAGAGACACTAGAGACCCTATAGAGATCGTATAGAGACCCTTGAGACACTATAGAGACCCTAGGGAACCTATAGAGACCCTAGGAACCGTATAGACACGCTATAGAGACCCTAGGGACCCTATAGAGACCCTACAGAGACCCTAGAGACCCTATAGAGACCCTATAGAGACCCTAGGAACCCTATAGAGACCGTATAGAGACCCAAGAGACCCTATAGAGACACAATAGAGACCCTAGAGACCCTATAGAGACCCTAGGGAGACCCTAGAGACCCTATAGAGACCCTATAGAGACCCTAGATACCCTATAGAGACTCTAGGGACCCTATAGAGACCATAGGAACCCTATAGAGACCCTATAGAGACCCTAGGGACCCTATAAAGACCCTATAGAGACACTAGAGACCCTAGAGAGACCCTAGAGAGACCCTAGAGACCCTATAGAGACCCTAGAGAGACCCTAGAGACCCTATAGAGACCCTAGAGACACCCTAGAGACACTATAGAGACCCTAGGGACCCTATAGAGACCCTATAGAGACCCTAGAGACCGTATAGAGACCCTAGAGACCCTATAGAGACCCTAGGACCCTATAGATACCCTATAGAGACCCTATAGAGACCCTATAGAGACCCTAGGGACCCTATAGAGACCCTATAGAGACCCTAGAGACCCTATAGAGACCCTAGAGAGACCCTAGACACCCTATAGAGACCCTAGAGAGACCCTAGAGACCCTATAGAGAACCTAGGGACCCTATAGAGACCCTAGAAACCCTATAGAGACCCTATAGAGACCCTATAGAGACCGTAGAGACCCTATAGAGACCCTATAGAGACCCTAGAGACCCTATAGAGACCCTAGAGAGACCCTAGAGAACCTATAGAGACCCTAGGGACCCTATAGAGACCCTATAGAGACCCTAGAGACCCTATAGAGACCCTAGGGACCATATAGAGAGCCTATAGAGACCCTAGAGACCCTATAGAGACCCTAGGAACCCTATAGAGACCCTATAGAGACCGTAGAGACCCTATAGAGACCCTATAGAGACCCTAGAGACCCTAAAGAGACCCTAGAGAGACCCTAGAGACCCTATAGAGACACTAGAGAGACCCTAGAGACCCTATAGAGACCCTAGGGACCCTATAGAGACCCTAGAGAGACCCTAGAGACCCTATAGATACCCTAGAGAGACCCTAGGAACCCTATAGAGACCGTATAGAGACCCTAGAGACCCTATAGAGACCCTATAGAGACCCTAGAAGCCCTATAGAGACCCTAGAGAGACCCTAGAGACCCTATAGAGACCCTAGAGAGACCCTAGAGACCCTATAGAGACCCTAGGGACCCTATAGAGACCCTATAGAGACCCTAGGGACCCTATAGGGACCCTATAGAGACCCTATAGAGACCCTAGAGACCCTATAGAGACCCTAGAGAGACCCTAGAAACCCTATAGAAACCCTAGAGAGACCCTAGAGACCCTATAGAGACCCTAGGGACCCTATAGAGACCCTATAGAGACACTAGAGACCCTATAGAGATCGTATAGAGACCCTAGAGACCCTATAGAGACCCTAGGGAACCTATAGAGACCCTAGGAACCCTATAGAGACCCTATAGAGACCCTAGGGACCCTATAGAGACCCTATGGAGACCCTAGAGACCCTATAGAGACCCTATAGAGACCCTAGGGACCCTATAGAGACCCTATAGAGACTCTAGAGACCCTATAGAGACCGTATAGAGACCCTAGAGACCCTATAGAGACCCTAGAGAGACCCTAGAGACCCTATAGAGACCCTAGAGACCCTATAGAGACCCTAAGAACCCTATAGAGACGCTATAGAGACCCTAGGGACCCTATAGAGACCCTATAGAGACCCTAGAGACCCTATAGAGACCCTATAGAGACCCTAGGAACCCTATAGAGACAGTATAGAGACCCAAGAGACCCTATAGAGACCCTATAGAGACCCTAGAGACCCTATAGAGACCCTAGAGAGACCCTAGAGACCCTATAGAGACCCTATAGAGACACTAGAAGCCCTATAGAGACCCTAGAGAGACCCTAGAGACCCTAGAGAGACCCTAGAGAGACCCTAGAGACCCTATAGAGACCCTATAGAAACACTAGAGACCCTATAGAGATCGTATAGAGACCCTAGAGACCCTATAGAGACCCTAGGGAACCTATAGAGACCCTAGGAACCCTATAGAGACCCTATAGAGACCCTAGGGACCCTATAGAGACCCTATAGAGAACCTAGAGACCCTATAGAGACCCTATAGAGACCCTAGGGACCCTATAGAGACCCTATAGAGACTCTAGAGACCCTATAGAGACCGTATAGAGACCCTAGAGACCCTATAGAGACCCTAGAGTGACCCTAGAGACCCTATAGAGACACTAGGGAACCTATAGAGACCCTAGGAACCCTATAGAGACGCTATAGAGACCCTAGGGACCCTATAGAGACCCTATAGAGACCCTAGAGACCCTATAGAGACCCTATAGAGACCCTAGGAACACTATAGAGACCGTATAGAGACCCAAGAGACCCTATAGAGACCCTATAGAGACCCTAGAGACCCTATAGAGACCCTATAGAGACCCTAGGGACCCTATAGAGACCCTATAGAGACCCTAGAGACCGTATAGAGACCCTAGAGACCCTATAGAGAACCTATAGAGACCCTAGAGACCCTATAGAGACCCTATATAGACCCTAGAGACCGTATAGAGACCCTATAGAGACCCTAGGGACCCTATAGAGACCCTATAGAGACCCTAGAGACCCTATAGAGACCCTATAGAGACCCTATAGAGACCCTAGGGACCCTATAGAGACCCTAAAGAGACCCTAGAGACCCTATAGAGACCCTAGAGAGAACCTAGAGACCCTATAGAGACCCTAGGGACCCTATAGAGACCCTAGGAACCCTATAGAGACCTTATAGAGACCCTAGGGACCCTATAGAGACCCTATAGAGACCCTAGAGACCATATAGAGACCCTATAGATACCCTAGGAACCCTATAGAGACCGTATAGAGACCCTATAGAGACCCTATAGAGACCCTATAGAGACCCTAGAGACCCTATAGAGACCCTAGAGAGACCCTAGAGACACTATAGAGACCCTAGAGAGACCCTAGAGACCCTATAGAGACCCTAGGGACCCTATAGAGACCCTAGGAACCCTA
>NW_027069372.1:0-28996 GCF_037157495.1 Lathamus discolor
TGGGGTGCCCCATAGAGAGGGGTGATGGGGCTGCCCCATGGAGAGGGGTGATGGGGGTGCCCCATGGAGAGGGGTGATGGGGGCTGCCCCATGGAGAGGGGTGATGGGGCTGCCCCATGGAGAGGGGTGATGGGGCTGCTCCATGGAGAGGGGTAATGGGGCTGCCCCATGGAGAGGGGTGATGGGGCTGCCCCATGGAGAGGGGTGATGGGGCTGCCCCATGGAGAGGGGTAATGGGGCTGCCCCATGGAGAGGGGTGATGGGGCTGCCCCATAGAGAGGGGTGATGGGGGCTGCCCCATAGAAAGCACTTATGGGGTGGAGGAGCCGTGCTATGGGGCAGGAGGAGCCACACTATGGGGCAGGGGGAGCCGTGCTATGGGGCAGGAGGAGCCACACTATGGGGCAGGAGGAGCCGCGCTATGGGGCAGGGGGGATCACGCTACGGTTCAGGAGGAGCCGCACTATGGGGCAGGGGGATCATGCTACAGGGCAGGAGGAGCCGCGCTATGGGGGCAGGGGGATCACGCTATGGGGCAGGAGGAGCCACGCTATGGGGCAAGGGGACCATGCTATGGGGCGCTCACCGGCTTGCGCAGCCGCTCAGCTCCAGCCTCGGGGGTCAAGGATGGGATCCAGAAGCTCGGGAGGGTCCCGGAGGGGCCGGGCTCTATGGGGCATAAGGGGAGGTCAGAGCTGTGGGGCTGCCCCATAGCTCTGCCCATAGCCCAGCCCCATAGGCCTGTCCTATAGTCCTCCCCCATAGCCCAGCCCCATACCCCTGCCCCATAGCCATGCCCCATAGCTCTGCCCCATAGCCCAGCCCCATAGCCCAGCCCCATAGCTCTGCCCCATAGCCCCCCGTACCCTCAGTGCTCCCGCCGGCCGCCAGGGGGCTCTGTTTCTGCTTCTGCTGCTCCCGCTCTTGCTGCTGCTGCCGTCGATAGGCCTGGGGGGGGAGGAAGGTGACCCATAAGTGCCCCATAAGTGACCCCTGGGACCCATAAGTGCCCCGTAAGTGACCCCCTGGACCTGGAAGTGCCCCATAAGTGCTCCCTGGGACCCATAAGCTGCACCTGGGACCCATAAGTGACCCCTGGGTCCCATAAGTGCCCATAAATGACCCATAAGTGAAACCATAAGTGCTCCCTGGGACCCATAAGTGCCCCCTGGGACCCATAAGTGCCCCATAAGTGACCCCCTGGGACCCATAAGTGACCCCTGGGACCCATAAGTGACCCCCGGGACCCATAAGTGACCCACAAATGCCCCCTGGAACCCATAAGTGACCCCCCTGGGACCCCTAAGTGCCCCATAAGTGACCCCCGGGACCCATAAGTGACCCACAAATGCCCCCTGGAACCCATAAGTGACCCATAAGTGACCCCTGGGACCCATATGTGCCCCGTAAGTGACCCTCTGAGACCCATAAGTACCCCCTGGGACCCATAAGTGACCCATAAGTGACCCCCTGGACCTGGAAGTGCCCCATAAGTGCTCCCTGGGACCCATAAGCCGCACCTGGGACCCATAAGTGCCCCATAAGTGACCCCTGGGTCCCATAAGTGCCCATAAATGACCCATAAGTGAACCATAAGTGCTCCCTGGGACCCATAAGTGCCCCCTGGGACCCATAAGTGCCCCATAAGTGACCGTCTGGGACCCATAAGTGCCCCCTAAGTGCCCCCTAGGACCCATAAATAACCCCTGGGACCCATAAGTGCCCTGTAAGTGACCCTCTGAAACCCATAAGTGCCCCCTGGGACCCATAAGTGACCCATAAGTGCCCCATAAGTACTCCTTGGGACGCATAAGTGCCCCATAAGTGCCCCCTGGGACCCATAAGTGCCCCATAAGTGCCCCATAAGTACTCCTTGGGACGCATAAATGACCCATAAGTGCCCATAAGTGCCCCCTGGGACCCATAAGTGCCCCATAGGCCCCCATTACCTTCCTCTGCTTCGCCAGCTCCCCTTGCGGTGCAGCAGGTACTGCACGATGGCCTCGCGCTCATACAGGAACCCATCGGGGCTGGGGGGGGACACGGGGGGGTGTCAATGGGGGGGCAATGGGGGGCAATGGGGGGGTCCATGGGGGGTCAATGGGGGGGTCAATGGGAGGGGGGGTCAAAGAGGGGGGGTCAATGGGAGGGGCAACGGGGGGTCAATGGGGGGTCAATGGGGGGGGCAATGGGGGGGTCCATGGGGGGGGTCAATGGGGGGGGTCAATGGGGAGGGTCAATGGGAGGGGGGGTTAATAGGGGGGTCAATGGGAGGGTCAACAGGGGGACAATGGGGGGGGCAATGGGGGGGTCCATGGGGGGGGTGTCAATGGGGGGGTCAATGGGGAGGGTCAATGGGGGGGTCAATGGGGGGGCAATGGGGGGGGCAATGGGGGGCGTCAATGGGGGGTTGTCAATGGGGGGGGTCAATGGGAGGGGGGGTTAATGGGGGGGTCAATGGGGGGTCAATGGGGGGGGCAATGGGGGGGTCAATTGGGGGGGGCCAATGGGGGGGGTCAATGGGAGGGGGTGTCAATGGGGGGGTCAATGTGGGGGCAATGGGGGGGGATCAATAGGAGGGGGGTGTCAATGGGGGGGTCAATGGGGGGGTCAAAGGGGGGGTCAATGGGGGGTTGTCAACGGGGGGTTCAATGGGAGGGGGGGTTAATGGGGGGTCAATAGGGGTGTCAATGGCGGGGGTCAATGGGGGGTCAATGGGAGGGGGTGTCAATGGGGGGTCAATGGGGGGGGTCAATGGGGGGGGGGTCAATGGGGGGGGGATCTGGGGGGGTCCTGGGGGATTTGGGGGCTGGTTTGGGGGTTTGAGTCATTTTGGGGGTGATTTTGGGGGGGGTTGGGGTCATTTTGGGCAATTTTGGGTGTTTTGGGGAAATTTCGGCTCATTTTGGGGTGTTTGGGGTAATTTTGACTCTTTTTGGGGTGTTTCAGGGTGATTTTGGCTCATTTTGGGGTGTTTTGGGTGATTTTGGGGTGATTTTGGCTCATTTTGGGGTGTTTTGGGTGATTTTGGGGTGACTTTGGGTCATTTTGGGGTGTTTCGGGGTGATTTTGGCTCATTTTGGGGTGTTTTGGGTGATTTTTGGGGTGATTTTGGCTCATTTTGGGGTGTTTTGGGTGATTTTGTCTCATTTTGGGGTGATTTTATCTCTTTTTGGGGTGTTTCGGGGTGATTTTGGCTCATTTTGGGGTGTTCTGGGGTGATTTTGGCTCATTTTGGGGTATTTCAGGGTGATTTTGGCTCATTTTGGGTTGTTTTGGGATGATTTTGTCTCATTTTGGGGTGTTTGGGGTGATTTTGGCTCATTTTGGGGTGCTTCGGGGTGTGGTTTTGGCTCATTTTGGGGTGTTTTGGGTGATTTTGGCTCCTTTTGGGGTGTTTCGGCGTGATTTTGGCTCATTTTGGGGTGTTTTGGGTGATTTTGGCTCATTTTGGGGTGTTTCGGCGTGATTTTGGCTCATTTTGGGGTGTTTTGGGTGATTTTGGCTCATTTTGGGGTGTTTTGGGGTGATTTTGTCTCATTTTGGGGTGTTTCGGGGTGGTTTGGGCTCATTTTGGGGTGATTTTGTCTCATTTTGGGGTGTTTCGGGTGATTTTGGCTCATTTTGGGGTGTTTCGGCGTGATTTTGGCTCATTTTGGGGTGTTTTGGGTGATTTTGGCTCCTTTTGGGGTGTTTCGGGGTGGTTTTGGCTCATTTTGGGGTGATTTGTCTCATTTTGGGGTGTTTTGGGTGATTTTGGCTCATTTTGGGGTGTTTTGGGTGATTTTGGCTCATTTTGGGGTGTTTTGGGTGATTTTGGCTCCTTTTGGGGTGTTTCGGGCTGGTTTGGGCTCATTTTGGGGTGATTTTGGGTGCCGTTGGGGTGGTTCCGGGCTGCCTCACGTGACCACGGGGTCCCGGCAGGGCTGCAGGGACAGGCAGCAGCAGTCGAAGTCCTTGACTGCGTCCCGGCCGATGCGGAGCCGTTGGGTGCCGTAACCGGAGGCCGCTGGGGGGGGCAGAGACACCCCAATGAGCCCAGGGCCCCCCATGCCCCCCTATACTGACCTATGTCCCCCCTATATTCTCCTATATACCCCCATATACCCCTTGTGTACCCCCACATACCCTCACATACTCCCTATATCTGCCCTGTATCACTCCTATATACTCTCATATGTCCCCTATATGCTACCTATATTCATCTCTATACCTCTTATATTCCCTTATGTACCCTCATATACCCCTATATACCTCTTGTGTACTTTCATACACTCCCTATATCTGCCTATATCACCCCTATATACCCCCATATGTCCCCTATATGCTACCTATATTCATCTCTATACCTCTTATAATTCCCTTATGTACTCTCATATACCCCTTATATACCCCTATATACCTCTTGTGTACTTCCATATACTCCCTATATCTGCCCTATATCACTCCTACATCCCCCCATATCCCCCTATATCCCCTATATACCTCCATATATCCCCTATATACCTCCATATATGCCCTATATCCCCCCTATTTATCCCTTATATCCCCCCATACCCCCTATATATCCCCTATATCCCCCCATATCCCCCTTATATATCCCCTATATCCCCCTATATATCCCCTCTATCACCCCATATCCCCCCATACATCCCTTATATCCCCCCATACACCCCTATATATCCCCTATAACCCCCTATATCCCCCCATATATTCCCCTCTATCACCCCATATCCCCCCTATATATCCCCTATACCCCTCTATATCCCCTTATATCCCCCCATATTCCCCTATATATCCCCTATATCCCCCTATATATCCCTTATATCCCCCCTATATCCCCCCATACCCCCCCGCTCACCCGTGTCCTTCTTCTTCTCATGGTACGTGTACACGGCCCCGGCCGTGCAGTTCTTGCCGTGCCGCGTCATAGCGGCCTCACGGGGCGCTGCCGAGTGCTTCCGAAGGGACCCGAGTGCTTCCGAAGGGACCCGAGTGCTTCCGAAGGGAGCCGAGTGCGGCCGAAGGGACCCGGGTGGGTCCGAAGCGTCCTGCAGGGAGAGCCCGAAAGGGTTCGGAGGGCCCCGAAGAGACCCGAATGGTTCCGAACGCTCCCGAAGGGGTCCCGAATGGGGGTCGGGGGGGGTCCCGAATGGTTCCGAATGCTCCCGAAGGGGCCCGAGTGGGGGGTCGGGGGGGTCCCCAGGGGTCCCGAATGGGATCGAAGGGTTCCGAGGGGTCTCGAAAGGGGTTCGGGGGGTCCCGAATGGGCTCGGGAGGTCTCGAATGGTTCCGAACGCTCCCGAAGGGGTTCGGAGGGGGTTTGGAGGTCCCAAGGGGTCCCGAATGGGGTCCGAAGGGTCCCGAATGGGATTCGAGGGGTCCCGAATGGGGTCCGAAGGGTCCCGAATGGGGTTCGAGGGGTCCCGAATGGGGTCCGAAGGGTCCCGAATGGGGTTCGAGGGGTCCCGAATGGGTTCGGAAGGTCCCGAATGGGTTCGGAAGGTCCCGAAGGGTTCCGAACGCTCCCGAAGGGGTTCGGAGGGGGCCCGAAGGGTCCCGAATGGTTCCGAACGTTCCCGAGGGGCTCTGAAGGTCCGAAGGAGCCCGAATGGGCTCGGAAGGTCCCGAAGGCTCCCGAATGGGATCGAAGGGTCCCGAGGGGTCCCGAAAGGGGTTCGGGGGGTCCCGAATGGGCTCGGGGAGGTCCCGAAGGGTCCCGAGGGGTCCAGAATGGGTTCGGGAGGTCCCGAATGGGTCCCGAATGGTTCCGAACGCTCCCGAAGGGGTTCAGAAGGGCCCGAATGGGGTTCGGAGGGGCCCGAAGAGTCCCGAATGGTTCCGAACGCTCCCGAGGGGCTTCGGAGGTCCCGAAGGGGCCCGAATGGGGTTCGGGGGGTCCCGAATGGGCTCGGAAGGTCCCGAAAGGGGCTCGGGGGGGCCCCGAACGGTACCGAAGGATCCCGAAGGGGTTCGGGCGTCCCCGGGCCCGGCACCTCCGTCGCCCCGCCGCACCGGAAGCCCAAGTGCCGCTACCGGAACCGGGTTCCTACCGGAAGTGCAACGCTGAAAAGGGACCGCCCCAACCGGATGTTCCCTTGAGGCGTCGCCGGGTGCAGCAGCAATAAAGGTCCGGGTGGTCCCCGGTGTTTGCTCGTCCCGGCGGCGCCCAGTTCCTCCCAGTACATCCCAGGTCCTCCCAGTATATCCCAGTTCGTCCCAGTTCGTCCCAGTACACCCCAGTTCCTCTCAGTACATCCCAGTTCCTCCAGTACACCCCAGTTCCTCTCAGTACATCCCGGTTCGTCCCAGTACATCCCAGTTCCTCTCAGTACACCCCAGTTCCTCCCAGTACATCCCAGTTCGTCCCAGTACACCCCAGTTCCTCCCAGTACATCCCAGTTCCTCCCAGTACACCCCAGTTCCTGTCAGTACACCCCAGTTCCTCTCAGTACACCCCAGTTCCTCCCAGTACACCCCAGTTCCTGTCAGTACACCCCAGTTCCTCCCAGTACATCCAGTTCGTCCAGTACACCCCAGTTCCTCCCAGTACACCCCAGTTCCTCCCAGTAGACCCCAGTTCCTCCACTACATTCCAGTTCGTCCCAGTACACCCCAGTTCCTCCCACTACATCCCAGTTTGTCCCAGTACACCCCAGTTCCTCTCAGTACATCCCAGTTCCTCTCAGTACACCCCAGTTCCTCCCACTACATCCCAGTTCGTCCCAGTACACCCCAGTTCCTCCCAGTACACCCCAGTTCCTCCAGTACATCCCAGTTCCTCCCAGTACACCCCAGCCCACCCCAGTATCCCCACTGCCAAAGGGGGCTGCCCCAGCCCACAAAGCCCCGCCCCTTTAGCCGGCTTCAGCCCCGCCCACCGCCCCGATCGGCCCCGCCCCTTCACCCCCCTTAGCTCCGCCCCCCTGCCGCTCTCCCCTCCGCCTCATTGGCCCCGCCCCCTTTCCCCCCGCCCCCTCCCCCTTGGCTCCTCCCACTCCCTCCCTCCCGCCCCCTCCTTGGCCCCCGCCCCCTCCCCTTTCCCCTCCACCTCATTGGCTCCTCCCACTCCCGCGCTCCCCAACCCACCCCGCCCCCTCCGGGCCCCGCCCCTTTCCCCCCCTCCCCCCCCCCCCCCCCCTCTCCCCGCCGCGGTGCATTGTGGGCGGAAGCGGCGCGCGGCCCCATCCAACATGGCCGCCCCGTGAGCGCTACCTTCCCCCCCCCTCCCCCTCCCGCGGCCGCTCCCGCCGCCGCCTTCCCCCCTCCCCCCCCGGCCTGTCCGGTACAACCGGTACAACCGGGACCGACGCCCCCTTCCCCCCCCTCCCCTCCCCCTCCCCCCCTCCCCCGGTACAACCGGTAGCAGCGGGGCCGCCCCCATGGACAGGAACTACCCCGCGGCCGGGTTCGGGGACCCGCTGGGGGCCGGGCCCGGTTGGAGCTACGAGCGCTCGGCCAAGGCCAGGTGAGGGGGGCGGGGCCGCGGCGGGGGGGGGGGGGGGGCAGGGGGCAGGGGGCAGGGCCCGTGGGGGGATGGGGGGGGGGGTGCGGGGGACGGGGACCGGGTGCATTGGGTGCTGGGACCAGCAGCAATGGGTGCTGGTCTATGGGGTGCTGCAGTGTTGGAGTGATGGGTACCCGTGCACTGGGGTCTCAATGCGATGGGTGCTGGGGACCAGATACATTGGGTGCTGGGGACCGGGTGCATTGAGTGCTAGGGACCGGTTCCATTGGGTGCTAGGGACCGGTTCCATTGGGTGCTGGGTACCAGTTACATTGGGTGCTAGGGACTGGTTCCATTGGCTGCTGGGGACCGGGTGCATTGGGTGCTGGGGACCGGTTCCATTGGGTGCTAGGGACCGGTTCCATTGGGTGCTGGGGACCGGTTCCATTGGGTGCTGGGGACCGGGTGCATTGGTGCTGGGGACCGGTTGCATTGGGTGCTGGGTACCAGTTGCATTGGGTGCTGGGTACCAGTTACATTGGGTGCTAGAGACCGGTTCCATTGGGTGCTAGGGACCGGTTTCCATTGGGTGCTGGGGACAGGGTGCATTGGGTGCTGGGGACCAGTTACATTGGGTGCTGGGGACAGGGTGCATTGGGTGCTGGGGACAGGGTGCATTGGGTGCTGGGGACCGGTTACATTGGGTGCTGGGGACCGGGTTGCATTGGGTGCTGGGGACCAGGTGCATTGGGTGCTGGGGACCGGTTACATTGGGTGCTAGGGACCGGTTCCATTGGGTGCTGGGGACCAGGTGCATTGGGTGCTGGAGACCGGGTGCATTGGGTGCTGGGTGCTGGGTACCAGTTGCAATGGGTGCTGGTCTATGGGTGCTGCAGTGTTGGAGTGATGGGTACCCGTGCACTGGGGTCTCAATGCAATGGGTGCTGGGGACCGGTTCCGTTGGGTGCTGGGGACCGGCTGCATTGGGCGCTGGGTACCAGTTACATTGGGTGCTGGGTACCAGTTACATTGGGTGCTAGGGACTGGTTCCATTGGCTGCTGGGGACCAGGTGCATTGGGTGCTAGGGACCGGTTCCATTGGGTGCTGGGGACCGGGTGCATTGGGTGCTGGGGACCGGTTCCATTGGGTGCTAGGGACCGGTTCCATTGGGTGCTGGGGACCGGGTGCATTGGGTGCTGGGTACCAGTTGCATTGGGTGCTAGGGACCGGTTCCATTGGGTGCTGGGGACAGGGTGCATTGGGTGCTGGGTACCAGTTACATTGGGTGCTGGGTACCAGTTACATTGGGTGCTGGGGACCGGTTCCATTGGGTGCTAGGGACCGGGTGCATTGGGTGCTGGGGACCAGGTGCATTGGGTGCTGGGTACCGGTTGCATTGGGTGCTGGGTGCTGGGTACCAGCAGCAATGGGTGCTGGTCTATGGGGCTGCTGCAGTGTTGGAGTGATGGGTACCCGGTGCACTGGGGTCTCAATGCGATGGGTCCTGGGGACCGGGTGCATTGGGTGCTGGGGACCAGGGTGCATTGGGTGCTGGGTGCTAGGTGCCAGCAGCAATGGGTGCTGGTCTATGGGGTGCTGCAGTGTTGGAGTGATGGGTACCAGTGCACTGGGGTCTCAATGCGATGGGTGCTGGGGACCAGATACATCGGGTGCTGGGGACCGGTTACGTTGGGTGCTGGGTACCAGTTGCATTGGGTGCTGGGGACCGGTTCCATTGGGTGCTGGGGACAGGGCGCATTGGGTGCTGGGGACCGGGTGCATTGGGTGCTGGGTACCACCAGCAATGGGTGCTGGTCTATGGGGTGCTGTAGTGTTGGAGTGATGGGTACCTGTGCACTGGGGTCTCAATGCGATGGGTGCTGGGGACCGGGTGCATTGGGTGCTGGGAACCGGTTCCATTGGGTGCTGGGGACCAGGTGCATTGGGTGCTGGGGACCGGGTGCATTGGGTGCTGGGTGCTGGGTACCAGCAGCAATGGGTGCTGGTCTATGGGGTGCTGCAGTGTTGGAGTGATGGGTACCCATGCACTGGGGTCTCAATGCGATGGGTGCTGGGGACCGGGTGCATTGGGTGCTGGGGACCGGGTGCATTGGGTGCTGTGGGTACCAGTTGCATTGAGTGCTAGGGACCGGTTTCCATTGGGTGCTAGGGACCGGTTCCATTGGGTGCTGGGGACCGGCTGCATTGGGTGCTGGGGACCGGTTGCATTGGGTGCTGGGGACCGGTTGCATTGGGTGCTGGGGACCAGGTGCATTGGGTGCTGGGGACCGGGTGCATTGGGTGCTGGGGACCAGGTGCATTGGGTGCTGGTGCTGGGTAGCAGCAGCAATGGGTGCTGGTCTATGGGGTGCTGCATTGTTGGAGTGATGGGTGCCTGTGCACTGGGGTCTCAATGCGATGGGTGCTGGGGACCGGGTGCATTGGGTGCTGGGACCAGTTACATTGGGTGCTAGGGACTGGTTGCATTGGGTGCTGGGACTGGTTACGTTGGGTGCTGGGTGCTGGGTACCAGCAGCAATGGGTGCTGGTCTATGGGGTGCTGCAGTGTTGGAGTGATGGGTACCCGGTGCACTGGGGTCTCAATGCAATGGGTGCTGAGGACCGGTTGCATTGGGTGCTGGGTGCTGGGTACCAGCAGCAATGGGTGCTGGTCTATGGGGTGCTGCAGTGTTGGATTGATGGGTACCGGTACACTGGGGTCTCAATGCGATGGGTGCTGGGGACCAGTTACATTGGTGCTGGAGACCGGTTACGTTGGGTGCTGGGGACTGGTTCCATTGGGTGCTGGGGACAGGGTGCATTGGGTGCTGGGTGCTGGGTACCAGCAGCAATGGGTGCTGGTCTATGCATTGGTGGTACGGGCACATTGGGTGCTGGGTACCAGTTGCAATGGGTGCTGGGGACCAGTTACATTGGGTGCTGGGTACCAGTTACATTGGGTGCTAGGGACCAGTTGCATTGGGTGCTGGGGGCCGGTTCCATTGGGTGCTGGGCACCGGTTGCATTGGCTGCTGGGTACCAGTTACATTGGGTGCTAGGGACCAGTTGCATTGGGTGCTGCGGACCAGGGTGCTGGGGACCAGGTGCGTTGGGTGCTGGGGAGTGGGTGCATTGGGTGCTGGGTGCTGGGTAACAGCAGCAATGGGTGCTGGTCTATGGAGTGCTGCAGTGTTGGAGTGATGGGTACTGGTGCACTGGGGTCTCAATGCGATGGGTGTTGGGTACCAGTTGCATTGGGTGCTGGGGACCAGTTACATTGGGTGCTAGGAACTGGTTCCATTGGGTGCTGGGGACCAGGGTGCTGGGGACCTGTTGCATTGGGTGCTGGGGACCCGTTACGTTGGGTGCTGGGTACCATTTGCAATGGGTGCTGGTCTATGGGGTGCTGCAGTGTTGCAGTGATGGGTACCGATGCACTGGGGTCTCAATGCAATGGGTGCTGGGGACCGGGTGCATTGGGTGCTGGGTACCAGTTGCATTGGGTGCTGGGTACCGGTTACATTGGGTGCTGGGGACCGGTTCCATTGCGTGCTGGGGAGCGGGTCCGTTGGGTGCTGGGGACAGGGTACATTGGGCGCTGGTCTATGGGGTGCTGCAGTGTTGGAGTGATGGGTACCCGTGCACTGGGGTCTCAATGCGATGGGTGCTGGGGACCGGTTTCATTGGGTGCTGGGTACCAGTTGCATTGGGTGCTGGGTACCAGTTACATTGGGTGCTAGGGACCGGTTGCATTGGGTGCTGAGGACTGGTTGCAATGGGTGCTGGTCTATGGGGTGCTGCTGCGTTGGAGTCATGGGTACTGGTACAGCGGGATCTTAATGTTTTGGGCGCTGGGTACCGGTTGCATTGAGTGCTGGGTGCTGGGTACCAGTTGTGTTGGGTGCTGGATACTGGTTTCATTGGGTGCTGGGGACCAGTTGCAATGGGTGCTGGGGACTGGGGTGCTGGGTAGCAGCAGCAATGGGTGCTGGTCTATGGGGTGCTGCAGTGTTGGAGTGATGGGTACTGGTGCACTGGGGTCTCAGTGCGATGGGTGCTGGGGACCGGTTCCATTGGGTGCTGGGGACCGGGTGCATTGGGTACTCGGGACCGCGTGCATTGGGTGCTTGGCACCAGTTGCATTGGGTGCTGGGGACCAGGTGCATTGGGTGCTGGGGACTGATTATGTTGGGTGCTGGGAACGGGGTTGCTGGGTACCGGTTACATTGGGTGCTGGGTGCTGGGGACCGGGTGCATTGGGTGCTCTGTACCGGTTACCTTGGGTGCTGGGGGCCGGGTGCGTTGGGTGCTGGGGACCGGGTGCGTTGGGTGCTGGGGACCGGGGTGCTTGGTGCCAGTTGCAATGGGTGCTGGACTATGGGGTGCTGCTGCATTGGAGTGATGGGTACTGGTACAACGGGATCTTAATGTGTTGGGCGCTGGGTCCCAGTTGCATTGGGTGCTGGGTACCGGTTGTGTTGGGTGCTGGGGACCGGGTGCATTGGGTGCTGGGTGCTGGGGACCGGTTACATTGGGTGCTGGGGCCCGGGTGCATTTGGTTCTGGGGACTGGGTCCATTGGGTGCTGGGGACCGGGTGCATTGGGTGCAGGAGACTGGTTTCGTTTAGTGCTGGGGACTGGTTCCATTGGGTTCTGGGGACCAGTTGCGTTGGGTGCTGGGGACCGGTTATATTGGGTGCTCGATACCGATTGCATTGGGTGCTGGGTACCTGTTGCAATGGGTGCTGGTCTATGCAGTGGCGGTACGGGGCACATTGGGTGCTGGGTACCAGTTGCAATGGGTGCTGGTCTATGCAGTGGTAGTACGGGGCACATTGGGTGCTGGGTACCAGTTGCAATGGGTGCTGGTCTATGGGGTGCTGCAGTGTTGGACTGATGGGTACCCGTGCACTGGGGTCTCAATGCGATGGGTGCTGGGTACCGATTGCTGGGTACCGGTTGCATTGGGTGCTGCTCTGTGGGGTGCTGGGTGCTCCATGTACTGGGTGCTGGGGTGCAGGGAGTGCATTGCAGCGAGGGTTGGGTGCCATTGGGGTGCTGCGGTCCCAATTTAATGGGTGCTGGTGTCCCACTTTAATGTGTGGTGGGGTCCCATTGCAATGGGTGCTGGTGTCCCACTTTAATGGGTGGTGGGGTCCCATTGCAATGGGTGCAGAGGGGTGCTGGGGCCTAACTGGGTGCTGAGGTCCCGTAGAATGGGTGCTGGTGTCCCACTTTAATGGGTGCCAGGGTCCCACTGCAATGGGTGCAGGCGGGTTGGGTGCTGGGGTCCCATTGTAATGGATGTAGAGAGTTGGGTGCTGGGGTCCCAGTGCAGTGGGTGCAGAGGATTGGGTGCTGGGGTGGCGGGTCCCATTGCTATGGGTGGGGGGTCCCATTGCTATGAATTGGGGGTTTCATTGCTATGGATGGGGGGGGTCCCATTACTCTGAATGGGGGGGGTTCCATTGCTATGGATGGGGGGGTCCCATTGCTGTGAATGAGGGGGTTCCATTGCAATGGATGAGGGGGTCCCATTGCAATGGATGGAGGGGTCCTATTTGAATGGGGGGGTCCCATTGCTATGGACGGGGAGCTCCCATTGCTATGGACAGGGGGGTCCCATTGCTATGGATGGGGAGCTCCCATTGCTACAGATGGGGGGGTCCCATTGCTACGGGTGGGGGGGGGTCCCTTTGCTATGGATGGGGAGGTCCCATTGCTATGAATGGGGGGTTCCATTGCAATGGATGGGGGGGGTCACATTGCTGTGGATGGGGAGGTCCCATTGCTATGAATGGGGGAGTCCCATTGCAATGGATGGGGGGGTCCCATTACTTTGAATGGGGAGGTCCTATTGCTATGGATGGGAGGGGTTCCATTGCTATGAATGGGGGGGTCCCATTGCTATGGAGGGTGGGATCCCATTGCTATGGGTGGGAGGGTTCCATTGCTATGAATGGGGGGGTTCCATTGCGATGGATGGGGAGCTCCCGTTGCTGCAGATGGGGGGGTCCCATTGCTATGGATGGGGAGATCCCATTGCTATGAATGGGGGGGTCCCATTGCTATGGAGGGTGGGATCCCATTGCTATGGATGGGGGGGGTCCCATTGCTATGGATGGGGGGGGTCCCATTGCAATGGATTGGGAGCTCCCGTTGCTGCGGATGGGGGGGGTCCCATTGCTATGGATGGGGAGATCCCATTGCTATGAATGGGGGGGGGGTCCCATTGCTATGGAGGGTGGGATCCCATTGCTATGGGTGGGAGGGTTCCATTGCTATGGAGGGTGGGATCCCATTGCTATGGATGGGGGGGTCCCATTGCTATGAATGGGGGGGTCCCATTGCAATGGATTGGGAGCTCCCGTTGCTGTGGATGGGGAGGTCCCATTGCTATGGATGGGGAGATCCCATTGCTATGAATGGGGGGGGGGTCCCATTGCTATGGAGGGTGGGATCCCATTGCTATGGGTGGGAGGGTTCCATTGCTATGGATGGGGGGGTCCCATTGCTATGGATGGGGGGGTCCCATTGCTGCGGATGGGGGGCTCCCATTGCAATGGGTGCCCCCCAGCTCTAACCCTGCCCCTGTTTCCCCCCCCCCCCCCCCCCTCCAGCCTCGTGTACGGGGGGTCCCGGGCACCGCACGCGGAGCCGGAGCTGCTCCCCCGGCAGCCGTACGGAGCCCCCCACCCGCTGCAGGGCTACGGCCCCAACCATCACCCCACAGGTACCGACCCCCCCCATGGACCCCCCCCCACCATGGGACACCCCCCCCCCAGCCCCTTCTGATGCCCATCCCCATATCCATGGCCCCTCGGTGTTCCCATCGCATCCCCATATCCCAGTGTCCCGTATCCCTATGTCCCATAGCCTTATGTTACATCCCTATATGCAACGGTCCCAAATCCCTATGTTTCTGCATCCCCCTGTCCCCATAATTCCATATCCCACTATTTCAATTGCTCCGTATCCCGCTGTCTCGTATTCCCATATATTCTTATGTTCCTGTATCCCATATCCCTTCATCCTCATATCCCTATATCCCTATAGCATCCTCTCTTGTCCGTGTCCCACTGGCCCAGGGCTACTGAGCTGGGGCTGCATCACCCTATGTGCCCGTATTCCATATCCCTATATCCCATGCTCTGTGTCCCCATATCCCATATCCCTATGTCCCATGTTCTGTGTCCTCTTATCCTGCCCCTATATCCCATGCTCTGTGTCTCCATATCCCTATATCCCATGCTCTGTGTCTCCATATCCCTATGTCCCATGTTCTGTGTCCTCTTATCCCATATCGTATATCCCCATATCCCCACTGTGTCTCTTATGCCATGTGCTATATTTCCATACCCTGTATCCCTGTATCCCATGTGCCGTATTGTACGTTCCTATAAGTCATACAGTATGTATCCATATCCCATATCCATATCAATATCCCTGTTTTCCTTATCCGCGTACCCTATCCCCTATACTGTATGTTACCATATGCCATATCGGATATCCCGTATTCCATAGCCCATACCCCATCCCCCACACCTGATATCCCATATACCCCATGGCCATATCCACATCCCCATATTCCCGTATTGCTGTATCCCATATTCCATATCCTACCTATCCGATACCGCATATCCCCCATACCGCGTATCCTTCCTATCCGATACCATCTATTCCATATAGGCTGTATCCCATATCCCGTGTATCCCGTTTATTGCCTACTATACATGGGATATACGGGGTTTCCGTATCTTGTGTATCACATATTCCATATATTCCCTGTTACGTATCTCATATTCCATATACTTTGTATTCCACGTCTTGTATCCCATATATTCCTTATTCCCTATATCCTTTACTGTGTGTATCCTATATCCTGTATCCAGTGTATCCCATATACTTTGTGTATCCTATATGCCATACGCCTTGTATCCTATGCCACGTATCCCATATACCTCGTGCCCCATAGCCGTATCCCTCATCCCCATATCCCATATTCCGCTGTCACTCTCTCTCCTATTCCATATACCCCATATCCAATGCCCCATATCCCCTATATCCCATACCCCATATCCTTCGTATCCCATACCCTGTATCCTGTATCCCTATGTCTCGTGTGTTGCATATTCCATATACCGCGTGTCACGTACGTGGTATCCCCTATATAGTATCGTGTGCCCTGTATCCCATATACCCCGTATCCCATATAGCAGATACCCTATAAAGCCCGTATCTTATATGCTTCATGTCTCATACCGCACACCCCATGTACCTCATATCCCATGTATCCCATACCCCATATCCTGTACCCCGTATCTCATGTGTCCCATGCCCCATACCCCCTTCCCCATATCCCATACCCCATATCCTGTACCCCATACCCGTACCCCATATCCCATACCCCATATACTCCATATCCCATACCCCACATCCCATACCCCACACCCCATACCCCATATCTCATCCCCCATATACCCCATATCCCATACCCCATATCCCATACCCCAGACCCCACACCCCATACCCCATATCCCATACCCCATATCCCATACCCCGTATCTCATGTGTCCCATGCCCCGTACCCCATACCCGTACCCCATATCCCATACCCCATATACTCCATATCCCATACCCCACATCCCATACCCCACACCCCATATCCCATACCCCATACCCCATATCTCATCCCCCATATACCCCATATCCCATACCCCATATCCTGTACCCCATACCCCATATCCCGTACCCCGTATCTCATGTGTCCCATGCCCCATACCTCATACCCCCTTCCCTATATCCGATACCCCATACCCCATATCCCGTACCCCATACCCGTACCCCATATCCCATACCCCATATACCCCACATGCCATACCCCACATCCTGTATCCCATACCCCATATCTCATACCCCATATCCCATACCCCATACCCTATACCCCATACCCCACACATTCCCCATACCCCACACCCATACATACCCCATACCCATACCCCATACTCCACACCCCATATCCCACACCCCATATCCCACACCCCATATCCCATACCCCATACCCATACCCCACACCCCATACATACCCCACACCCCATATCCCACACCCCACACCCCACACATTCCCCATACCCCTATTCCCTACATCCCATATCCCCATCCCTAACCCCGTCTCTGCCCCCCCGCAGGCCTCCCGGGGCTCTTCGAGCCGGGGCTGCACCACGCCGGGGCCGCGGCTCCGGACGCCTCCGTCATGAACCTGATCTCGGCGCTGGAGCCGCGGCCCCAGCCGGGCCCGGCCGCGTCCTCGCTGCTCTCCCAGTTCCGCAGCCCCTCCTGGCAGACCGGTACCGGGGGGGGGCCTGATCCTGACCGGGGCGGGGGGGGCTCATCCTGATGGGGGGGGGGGTGGACTCATCCTGATTGGGGGGGAATGGGCTCATCCTGATGGGGGGGGGGTGGACTCATCCTGATTGGGGGGGGGCCTGATCCTGACCGGGGGGCGGGGGGACTCATCCTGACTGGGGGGGAATGGGCTCATCCTGATGGGGGGGGGGGGGGGGGGGGGGAAATGGATTCATCCTGACTGGGGGGGAATGGACTCATCCTGATGGGGGGGGGGGGGGAATGGACTCATCCTGACCTGGGGGGGGGGGGGGGAATGGGCTCATCCTGACCTGGGGGGGGGGGAATGGACTCATCCTGACCTGGGGGGGGGGGAATGGACTCATCCTGACCTGGGGGGGGGGGAATGGGCTCATCCTGACCTGGGGGGGGGGGAGAATGGGCTCATCCTGACCTGGGGGGGGGGGAGAATGGGCTCATCCTGACTGGGGGGGAATGGACTTATCCTGACGGGGGGGGGGGGGGGGGGGGGCCTGATCCTGGCCTGGGGGGTCTCAGGGGCTGGGGGTCCCTTCCTGCCCTGACTGGGGGTGCTGGGGGGGTCACATCTACCCCAGGGTCCCCCCCACATCCTCCCGTATCCCCCCTCATATACCCCAATGTCCCTCTCATAGCCCCCAATGCCCCCATATCCCCCAGTACCCCCCATTCCCACATTACCCACCCATACACCCCAGTATCCCCCCTATACCCCCCCCATTACCCCCCATATACCCCATTACCCCCCCAATATCCCCATTACCCCCCCATATACCCCAATATCCCCCCTATATCCCCCATTACCCCCATATCCCCATTACCCCCCATATCCCCATTACCCCCCGTATACCCCAATACCCCCCCATATTCCCCATTACCCATCCAATATCCCCATTACCCCCATATACCCCAATACCCCTATTACCCCCCATATACCCCAATATCCCCCCCATATCCCCCCTTACCCCCCATATACCCCAATACCCCCATTACCTACCCATATACCAAATATCCCCCCCACATCCCCCATTACCCCCCATTACCCGTTACCCCCATTACCCCGCCATATCCCCCAATATCCCCCCCATATCCCCCATTACCACCAATTACCCCCCTTTACCCCAATACCCCCATTACCCCCCGTATACCCAATATCCCCCCATTACCCCTATTACCCCCCCATTACCCCCCATATCCCCATTACCCCACATATACCCCAATACCCCCATTGCCCCCCATATACCCCAGTATCCCCCCTATATCCCTCATTACCCCCCATTACCCCCCATATCCCCATTACCCCCCATATCCCCCACTACCCCCCAATACCCCCATTACCCCCCATATACCCCAATACCCCCATTACCCCTCCATTACCCCCCCCCCTCCTCTCTAACCCCATTCCCCCCCCCCAGCCATGCACACCCCCGCTCCGGCCGAGCTCTTCATCTCGGGCGCCCTTCCCGGCTCCGGCACCTTCCCGGCTTCTTCCGCCCTCGGCGCTTACCAGCACCCGGCCCCATTCCCGGCGCGGAGCTTCCCGGTGAGCTCTGCCCTCAGCCTCCCGGAGCCTCCCTTCAGCCCCGGTTCCAACGGGCTCCTTTCCCCCCACGACCCCTTGCTCCACATCAAACCCGCTCAAGCCCCGGTGCCGCCGCCGCCGCCACCAGCCGCCGCCGCCACCGCCGCCGCCGGCCGCCGCCGGCGCTGGGTTTCGAGCGCTTGGGCACCGCGGTGCTGGGTTCGGCGTTACCGGCGCAGAGCCCCGCTTACCGCGGCGCTGCCGGCGCCTCCCAGTTCAACCTCCTCTCGGCGCCGCTGGCCGAGCAACCGGCGCAGCTTTACAACGCCTCGGTGTTCGGCGGCGCCGGGCCCGGTGAGCGCGCCGTGCCGCGGCAGGACAGCGTCATCAAGCACTACCAGCGCCCCGGCGCTGCCCAACCGCACGGCCTCCAGCATTACCTGAGCTGCGGGGGGAGCTACCAACAGATGCCCCCGCACCGCGGCGGGGCCTTATCCTGCAGCCCCTTAGGCGAGCAAAGCCCCGCCAGCACCGAAACCTCCCAACAGGCAGCCAAAGGCGGCGGCGGCAGCGGCGGTGGCGCGGCGCCGCGAGCCGAACCGGCACAAAGCTACCGGCCCATTATCCAATCGCCGGCGTATTCCAGCGGGAACGGCACCGGGAACGGCACCGGGAGCAACGGCGCCGGCACCAAATCCAAGAGCTACTCGGCGTCGCGGCAAACGCCGCGCTCCACCGCCACCCCCAAGTGCCAAAGCAGCTTCAGCACCAGCACCCCCAAAGCCAGCTCCGTCATCTCCAGCCATTCCCCGGCCTATTCCCCCTTGGCTATGGGGCCGGGGGGGGGTTATGGGGCCAACGCCGCCCCGCCGCCGCAACCCAGCTCCGGCTTCAGCAGCGCCCAAGGCGGCGGCGACTTGGGGGGCAAAGGCACCGGGTACCCCCCGCCAAGCGCCGGGGGGCAAAGCGGGGCCCCCCCATGCGTTGGGCAAGGCCAGGCCTTTTCCCCGGAGCAGCTCCAAGCGCTTCCCTATGGAGTGCAGGCGGAAGTGGGCTCCTTATCCTATAGCACCGGGCATTCCCCGGCTGTGCCGGCGCCGCTTCCCTATAGCCCCGCTCCCAGCATCCGGCCCTTGCAGTCGCCGCCGGCACCGCGGAGCTCACCGGGGCAATCCCAGAAGTACCTGGGCTCCGTGCTCTCTCCATCCTTTATGGCACCGGGATACGGAGGAGGAGGAGGAGGAGGAGGAGGAGGAGGAGGAGGAGGAGGCGGCGGAGGTGCAACGACGACGCCGACACCGGGAACGCCGACGGCGGCGGCGTTGGAGCGGGCTCCGGCTTTTGGGAAAGCCGGGAAAGGGGATGCGGAGCTGCTGGGTCCCGATCGGAGCGAGGACGAGGACTTCTTGATCCAGCATCTCCTGCAAGCCCCCAGTCCCCCCCCTCCATCGCGGGGGGAGCCCATAGTAGGGGGGGGGATGCGAGGAGCGCGGCGCCGGGGCCAAGAGCATGGCCGGGGGGGGTTATGGCAGCTTGGGCAAGGCGGAGGAGCGGTACCAGCTCCAAAGCGTGATCCGGCCCAATTCCAACCTGGAAGCGCCGTTGGAATTGGCGCTGTTGAAGGAGAAGAAGAAACCGGAGCGCGGCAAGGATTACCGGAGCGCCGGCAGCACCAACGAGGGTTTAGCGGCCACTTCCGTGGTTCATTATGGCCACCAAGCGCCCGCTCTGGACTCCTATGGCCAAGAGCTCAAGAAGCCCGGCGGCAAGGAGATGGGGCAGCCCCACGGCTACTTAGCCAAGACCCCCGAACACGGGCGCTTGGTGGCCGAACCCCCCCCCATGGAACCGCATGGACTCCTCCTGGACCCAGCTCCGGAGCTAGGACCGGTCCAAGTGGGACCGGTCACGGGGGGGGGCAGCGGCTCTGTTACCCTCGGTCCTCACCCATACCCAGAGCCAGCTCCATCCCCGCGCCAAGGCCCGGCCCCAGCTCGACGTCCACCTCTTGGAGCAGCAACGGATGCCACCGCCACCGGCACCCCCGGCACCCCCGGCACCACCGCCTGCCCCATCCCCACAGATGCTTTTGGACGCCCATCACCTGCATCAGGCCCACGTGCGCGGTCAAGGCTTGGAGCCGCCGGCACCGTTGCCACCGGAGCCGATGGAAGTGTTGCCGGCTCCTCAAGAGATCCAAGACTTCTTGGAGCCGCCGTTGGGATTGGAACCTCATTTAGGTCAAGCCGGAGCCGTCCAAGGGCCTCCGGGGCACCTCTTGGACCCGGATGGGGGGGCCCCATCGGTAGCAACGGCACCGTTGGAAGCCAAGGACCAGTTTGCCGAAGGGGGGAGCCCGGCGGGGGGGAAAAACCGCTTCGTCCCATTGACTTCCATCTGCTTCCCGGATGCTCTCCTGCAGGATGAGGACCGCGGCTTCTTCCCCGGCATGGAGGACATGTTCGGGCCGGCTCCGGAGGACTTCCCAAAGGGAACGGAGGAAGAGGAGGAAGAGGAAGGCACGGGGGGGTTGGAGCCGCGTGGCGAAGGCTTGAAACCCCCTCCCTACGACATCGGCCAACCTTACCCTTCCTTCTGCCCTTCTCAAGGGGCTCCGGGCGATGCCGCTTCCTTGGCTTTGGAGCATCCCAAGCACGAGCTGCCGTCGACGGTCAACGCGGAGCCCTTGGGTTTGATCCAAGGCACCGAAAGCACCAAACCGTCGTTGCCCACTCCTCTTTTTTGCTCTTCCAAACCCAAAAAACTCCTCAAAACGTCCTCTTTCCACCTCTTGCGCAAGCGGGAGCCCTTCCCCGCTCCCAAGAAAACCTACGCCCAGGAATACGAATTCCAGGACGACGAGGATAAAGCCGACGTCCCCGCCGACATCCGCCTCAACAGCGCCGCCTCCCCGATCTCCTTCCCGACCTCATCTCAGTTGCCGAGGCCCGACCCCCCCCCCCCTCAGCCCCATCCATAGCGGGGACCCTTTGGCTTTCCCCCCCCCCCCCCAAGCCGGTGCCCCCCACGCCACGGCCCCCAAGAAGCGAGGGCGCAAACCCACCAAGCCGAAACGTGAAGGCCCCCCCCGGCCACGTGGACGCCCCGGATTAGACCCTTACCGGAGGCCCCCCCCCGCCCCCCCCGTCGCCGTTGTCCCATGGGCTCCTCCTGCCCCAGCCGGATGCAGCCAAAAGGGCCCCGGGGGCGAGGAAGGGGCCGGGGCAGGAAGGGGGGGGAAGAGGCAGGAGATGGGAATGGGATGGAAGCGCTGAAGCCGCTCAAGGTGAGGGGATAACGGGGGGGGGGACGACACACACAATGGTGGGAGGGGGCCTTGTGGGCTGTGGTACCCCAAGGGTGTCCAATAGGGGCCGTTGATGGAGGTGGGGATGGGTTGGAGAGCATCAAGGTGGGGATATTGGGGTGATGGATGGGGATATTGGGGTGAACGTTGATGGATATGGGTGGTGTTTGGCTTGTTTTGGGGTTCCTCATGGTCTGTGGTACCCACTGATGTCAAAAGGCCCCATTGATGGAGGTGGTGATGGGTTGGAGCCCATCAAGGTGGGGATATTGGGGTGATGGATGGGGATATTGGGGTGAACGTTGATGGATATGGGGGTGTTTGGGCTTGTTTTGGGGTTCTTCCTGGTCTGTTGCACCCATTGACCTCCAAGGAGCCCCCATAGATGCAGGTGGGGATGGGTTGGAGAGCATCAAGGTGGGGATATTGGGGTGATGGATGGGGATATTGGGGTGAATGTTGATGGATATGGGGTGTTTGGGCTTGTTTTGGGGTTCTTCCTGGTCTGTGGTACCCAATGATGTCGAAAAGGCCCCATTGATGGAGGTGGTGATTGGTTGGAGAGCATCAAGGTGGGGATTATCGGGGTGAACGTTGATGGATATGGGGGTGTTTGGGCTTGTTTTGGGGTTCTTCCTGGTCTGTGGTACCCAATGATGTCGAAAAGGCCCCATTGATGGAGGTGGGGATGGGTTGGAGCCCATCAAGGTGGGGATATTGGGGTGATGGATGGGGATATTGGGGTGAACGTTGATGGATAAGGGGATGTTTGGGCTGGTTGAGGGGTTCCTCATGGTCTGTGGTACCCACTGATGTCGAAAAGGCCCCACTGATGGAGGTGGTGATGGGTTGGAGCCCATCAAGGTGAGGATTTTGGGGTTCTGGAAGGGGATATTGGGGTGTTTGGGCTTGTTTTGGGGTTCTTCCTGGTCTGTTGCACCCATTGACCCTCCAAGGAGACCCATAGATGCAGGTGGCGATGGGTTGGAGCCCATCAAGGTGATGATATTGGGGTGAACACTGATGGATATGGGGGTGTTTTGGGCTTGTTTTGGGGTTCCCTGTGGTTTGTGGTACCCAATGGTGTCTAAAAGGCCCCATTGATGGAGGTGGTGATGGGTTGGAGAGCATCAAGGTAAGGACTTGATGGGATTTGGGGTGCTAGGTGAGGATATTGGGTCTTTAGAGGTGAACATGATGGATATGGGGGGGATTTGGGCTGGTTGAGGGGTTCCTTGTGGTCTGTGGTACCCAATGATGTCCAAAAGGTGCTGTTGATGGAGATGGTGATGGGTTGGAGCCCATCAAGGTAAGGATTTGGGCTTCTGGATGAGGATATTGGAGTGAACGTTGATGGATATGGGGGGTGTTTGGCGTTGTTTTGGGGTTCCTTGTGGTCTGTGGTACTCAATGACCTCCATAGAGCCCTATTGATGGGGATGGGTTGGAGCCCATCAAGGTGAGGATTTGGGGTTCTGGATGGGGATATTGGGGTGAACATTGATGGATATAGGGTGTTTGGCCTTGTTTTGGGGTCCTTGTGGTCTGCTGCACCCCATTGACCTCCAAAGAGCCCCACTGATGGAGGTGGGGATGGGTTGGAGCCCATCAAGGTGAGGATTTTGGGGTTCTGGATGGGGATATTGGGGTGAACATTGATGGATATGGGGGTGTTTGGCCTTGTTTTGGGCTTCCTTGTGGTCTGTGGTACTCAATGACCTCCATAGAGCCCCATTGATGGGGATGGGTCGGAGCCCGTCAAGGTGAGGATTTTGGGGTTCTGGATGGGATATTGGGGTGAACATTGATGGATATGGGGGTGTTTGGCGTTGTTTTGGGGTTCCTTGTGGTCTGTGGTACTCAATGACCTCCATAGAGCCCTATTGATGGGGATGGGTCGGAGCCTGTCAAGGTGAGGATTTTGGGGTTCTGGATGGGGATATTGGGTGAACATTGATGGATATAGGGGTGTTTGGCCTTGTTTTGGGCTTCCTTGTGGTCTGCTGCACCCAATGACCTCCATAGAGCCCCATTGATGGGGATGGGTCGGAGCCCATCAAGGTGAGCCCATTGTGGGCTGTGGGGGCACTGGGGGTACCCGCGGGGGCTCCCTGTATCCCTGCATCCCCACGTGTGCCCCCTTCTCTCTTCCCCCCCCCCAGCTCAAACTGGCCATGCCCAAGGGCTCGGAAACGCCGTTGCCACCGGAAGGATCCCTCGGCATTCCCGGCATTCCCACTCCTGGATCGGAAGCGGTTCCCTTGGACGCATCCCAGACGCGGGGAGCGCATCAAGCAGAAGATCAAGGAAGTGGAGGAGAAGCAGCCGGAGATGAAGTCGGGATTCATGGCTTCCTTCCTGGACTTCCTGAAAGCCGGCAAACGCCAAGCGGGACCTCCCAGCGCCGCCAGCCCCACCAAGAGCCACCGCGGCGCCGGTCCCACCACCACCACCACCAGCACCACCAGCACCACCAATCCCTTCCCAATGGGAGGTCCTATCCTGGCTGGAAGCTTGGAAGGGCCGGAAGGGGATGGCTTGGTCATGGCGTGTCCCAGCCCTTGTAAGAGGTTGGATGAGGAGCTCAAGAGGAACCTGGAGACGCTCCCGTCCTTCTCCTCGGATGAGGAGGATTCGGTGAGCAAGAACCAGGACCTGCAGAAGAGCATCTCCTCGGCCATCTCGGCCCTCTACGATCCCAGCGACCGCATGGAGCCGGAGCCGGCCGAGCCGGCGACGTGGAGCCGGCGTCGCCGCGGCACCAAGGTCGGCGATGGGAGGGGATGGGGGCGATGGGAGCCATAGGGAGCAATGGGAGTTATGGAGGTCAGTGGGAGCCGTAGGGACCCATTGGGAGCCATAGGGAGCAATGGGAGTTATAGGGAGCAATGGGAATTATAGAGGTCACTGGGAGCCATAGGGAGCAATGGGAATTATAGAGGTCACTGGGAGCCATAGGGAGCAATGGGAATTATAGAGGTCAGTGGGAGCCGTAGGGACCCATTGTGAGCCATAGGGGTCAATGGGAGCCATAGGGGTCAATGGGAGGCATAGAGATTAGTGGAGCTGTAGGGACCCACTGTGAGCCATAGGGATCAATGGGAGTTATAGAGATCAGTGGGAGCCATAGGGAGCAATGGGAGCTATAGGGGTCAATGGGAGCCATAGGGAGCAATGGGAGCTATAGGGGTCAATGGGAGCCATAGGGAGCAATGGGAGCTATAGGGGTCAATGGGAGCCATAGGGACCCATTGGGAGCCATAGGGAGCAATGGGAGCCATAGAGATCAATGGAAACCATAGGGGTACACAGGGATCCATGGGAGCTATAGGGGATCCATGGGAGCTATAGGGATCAATGGGAGCCATAGGGGTCAATGGGAGCCATAGGGGTTAATGGCAGCCATAGGGATCAATGGAAGCCATAGAGATCAATGGAAACCATAGGGGTACACAGGGATCCATGGGAGCCATAGGGATCAGTGGGAGCCATAGGGACCCATGGGAGCCATAGGGACAATGGGAGCCATAGGGACCCATGGGAGCCATAGGGACCCATGGAGCCACAGGAATCAATGGGAGCCGTAGGGACCCATTGGAGCAGTAGGGATCAATGAGAGCCACAGGATCAATGGGAGCCATAGGAATCAATGGGAGTCACAGGGATCAGTGGGAACCGCAGGAATCAATGGGAGCCATAGGGACCCATTGGAACAGTAGGGATCAATGGGAGCCACAGGGATCAATGGGAGCCATAGGGGTACACAGGAATCAATGGTAGCCACAGGAATCAATGGGAGCCACAGGGATCAATGGGAGCCAGAGGGATCAGTGGAGCCACAGGGACCAATGGGAGCCATAGGGACCCACTGGGAGCAGTAGGGATCAATGGGAGCCAGAGGGATACACAGGGATCAATGGGAGCCAGAGGGATCAATGGGATCTATGGGGATCAATGGGAGCCACAGGAATCAATAGGAGCCCTAGGGATCAATGGGAGCCATAGGGATCAATGGGAGCCCTAGGGATCAATGGGAGCCACAGGGATCAATGGGAGCCCTAGGGATCAATGGGAGCCCTAGGGATCAATGGGCCCCCCTGTGCCCATCTCCCCCCTAACCCCCACTTTCTCTCTCTCTCTCTCTCTCTCTCCCCCCCCCCCCCCCCCAGACCTCCCCCCCCCCATCAGAGCCCCCCCCGACCCCCCCAGCTCCAGAGCCCCCCCAGCCCAGCGCCACCCTCGCCCCTCTGAGCCCCCCCGTGCCCCCCAGCACCGCGACCCCGGCATCGCCGGCGGTGGGGGGGGGGCGGTGGGGGGGGGGGCCGTGTCCCCGGTCCCAGCCCCGGCCCCGGCCCCGGTAGTGGGGGGGGGCGGGGGGGGCTCCCCGGAGGCGGCTCAGGACCCGCGGGCGCTGCACTTGGCGCAGAAGCAGGATGCGGCCGCCGTGTGGCGGGGACACGGACGAGGAGGAGGCCGGGAGCGGCGGGGAAGGGATCTACCGGGAGCGGGATGAGTTCGTTGGTGCGCGTGGAGGACGTGCCCGCGCTCCGGGTGCGGCGCCGGTTTGAGCCGGGTTAAACCGGGATGGACTGGGATGGACTGGGAGAGGGGCTGGGATGGACTGGGAAGGACTGGGATGGACTGGAAAGGAGCTGGGATGGACTGGGAAAGGAGCTGGGACGGACTGGGAGAGGGGCTGGGATGGACTGGGAAAGGGGCTGGGAGAGGGGCTGGATGGACTGGGATGGACTGGAATGGCTGGGAGTGACTGGAGAGGGGCTGGGATGGACTGGGATGGACTGGGAGAGGGGCTGGGATGGACTGGGAATGACTGGGATGGACTGTGACAGGGGCTGGGATGGACTGGGAATGACTGGGATGGGCTGGGAGAGGGGCTGGGATGGACTGGGAATGACTGGGATGGACTGGGAGAGGGGCTGGGATGGACTGGGAATGACTGGGAAAGGGGCTGGGATGGACTGGGAATGACTGGGAAAGGGGCTGGGATGGACTAGGAGAGGGGCTGGGATGGACTGGGAATGACTGGGATGGACTGGGGAATGACTGGGAAAGGGGCTGGGATGGACTGGGAATGACTGGGAAAGGGGCTGGGATGGACTAGGAGAGGGGCTGGGATGGACTGGGAATGACTGGGATGGACTGGGAATGACTGGGATGGACTGGGAGAGGGGCTGGGATGGACTGGGAATGACTGGGAAAGGGGCTGGGATGGACTTGGAGAGGGGCTGGGATGGACTGGGAATGACTGGGATGGACTGGAGAGGGGCTGGATGGACTGGGAATGACTGGGAAAGGGGCTGGGATGGACTTGGAGAGGGCTGGGATGGACTGGGAATGACTGGGATGGACTGGGAATGACTGGGATGGGCTGGGAAAGGGGCTGGGATGGACTGGGAATGATTGGGAAAGGGACTGGGATGGACTAGGAATGACTGGGATGGACTGGGAGAGGGGCTGGGATGGACTGGGCATGACTGGGAATGACTGGGAAAGGGGCTGGGATGGACTGGGAATGACTGGGATGGACTGGGAGAGGGGCTGGGATGGACTGGGCATGACTGGAATGACTGGGAAAGGGGCTGGGATGGACTGGGAATGACTGGGATGGACTGGAAGAACTGGGAGAGGGTCTGGAATGGACTGGGAATGATTGGGAAAGGGGCTGGGATGTACTGGGATAGGGGCTGGGATGGACTGGGCATGACTGGGATGGACTGGGAGAGGGGCTGGGATGGAGTGGGAATGACTGGGAGGCAATGGGATGGAGTGGGAGGCAATGGGAGAGGGACTGGGAAAGGGGCGGGATGACTGGGAGGCTACGGAGTGTCTGTAGGGTGCTATGGGATATCTATGGGTCTCTGGGGTCTCCGTGGGTCTCTGTGGGGTGTTTATGGGGTCTCTATGGGTTTCTATGGGGTCTCTGTGGGTTTCTATGGGGTATCTATGGACTCTATGGGGGCTCTATGGGCTCTATGGTCTTTATGGGTCTCTATGGGTCTCTATGGGTCTCTATGGGTCCCAATGGGTCCCAATGGGTCCTAATGCCCCCCCCCAGCTGGCGCTGCAGACGGGCCGGAGCCCCCCCCGATCTGGCGTGTGCAGAAGGCGCTGCTGCAGAAATTCACCCCCGAGATCAAGGACGGGCAGAGGCAGTTCTGTGCCACCAGCAACGTGAGCGGGGGGGGCACCCGCAGGGACCCCCCATAACCGGGACCCCCCCCATAGGGACCCCCCTGTAATGGGGACCCCCCCATAGGGACATCATCATAGGGACCCCCCCCTGTAATGGGGATACCCCCATAGGGACCCCCTGTAATGGGGATACCCCCATAGGGACATCATCATAGGGACCCTCCTGTAATGGGGATACCCCCATAGGGACACCTGTATAATGGGGACCCCCCCATAGGGACGCCCCTGTAATGGGGGACACCACCATAGGGACACCCCCATAATGGGGACCCCCCCATAGGGACACCCCCATAATGGGGATACCCCCATAGGGATCCCCTATAATGGGGAACCCCATAGGGACACCCCATAATGGGGCCCCCCCATATGGACACCCCTATAATGGGGATACCCCCATAGGGACACACCCATAATGGGGACCCCCCCATAGGGACACCCCAATAATGGGGACACCCCCATAGGTCCTTGGTGCCCCATAGTGTCCATGTGGATGCCGGGGGGGGGGTGTCAATGTTAGGGTGTCCCATGGGGGGGTCCTTGGTGCCCCATAGGTGTCCATGTGGGTGCCGGGGGGGGTTCCATATTGGGGTCAATGTGGATGCAGGGGGGTCCTTGGTGCCCCATAGGTGTCCATGTGGTGCCGGGGGGGTGTCAATGTTGGGGTGTCCCATGGGGGGGGTCCATGTGGGTACAGGAGGGGTCCTTGGTGCCCCATAGGTGTCCATGTGGATGCCGGGGGGGGTGTCAATGTTGGGGTGTCCCATGGGGTGGTCCATGTGGGTCCGGGGGTGGTCCTTGGTGCCCCATAGGTGTCCATGTGGGGTGCAGGGGGGTCCTTGGTGTCCCATAGGTGTCCATGTAGATGCCGGGAGGGGAGGGTGTCAATGTTGGGGTGTCCCATGGGGAGGTCCTTTGTGTCCCATAGGTGTCCATGTGGGTGCTGGGGGAGTTCCATGGGGGGGTCAATGTGGATGCAGGGGGGTCCTTGATGCCCCATAGGTGTCCATGTAGATGCCGGGGGGGGGTGTCAATGTTGGGGTGTCCCATAGGTGTCCATGTGGGTACAGGGGTGGGGGTCCTTGTGCCCCATAGGTGTCCATGTAGATGCCGGGGGGGGGTGTA
>NW_027069373.1:0-27957 GCF_037157495.1 Lathamus discolor
TAACCCTTTTAAGCCGGTTTTGGCCATTTCTAATGCATTTTTTGTCCATTTTTGAGGCTTTTTAAATAAATTTTGGCCATTTCTATTCCATTTTTGCAAATCTCTAACCCTTTTAAAGCCATTTTTGGTTCTTTCTAAACCATTTCTCCCCACTTTCAACACGGTTTATGCTATTTTTTTTTCTGTTTCTAACCCAGTTTTCTGCATTTCTCACCATCTTTAATCCATTTTTTGCCACTTCTAACCATTTTATTTTTTTTTTTTTTTTACACATCTCTTTCCTGCTTTAAAGCCTTTTTGGCCATTTCTAACCCAATTTTGGCCATTCTTAACCTGTTTTATGCCATTCTTGGCCATTTCTAACTCATTTTTGCACATCTCTAACCCCTTTTAAGCTACTTTTGGCCATTTCTTATCCATTTTTTATCCATTTCTAACCCATTTTTCTCCATTTCTAACACATTTTAAAGAGTTTTTGGCCATTTCTATCCCATTTTTGCACATCTCTAATCCTATTTAAGCCTTTTTGGGCTATATCTTCACCATTTTTTCCCTCATTCAAAACTTTTTATGCTTTTTTTCTGTTTCTAATGCAGTTTTTCCCATTTCTCTCCCGCTTTAATCCATTTTTGGCCATTTCTGACCAGTTTTTGCACATCTCTAACCTGCTTTAAAGCCTTTTTGGCCATTTCTATCCCAGTTTTTGCATATCTCTTACCCTTTTTAAGCCTTTTTTGGCTATACCTAAACCATTTTTGCCCTCCTTCAACTCTTATTAAGCTTTTTTTTTTTTTTCTGTTTCTAACACAGTTTCTCCCAATTATTACCCGCTTTAATCCATTTTTGGCCATTTCTAACCCACTTTTACACATCTCTAACCTGCTTTAAAGCATTTTTGGCCATTTCCAACCATTTTTGGCACATCTATAAGCCCTTTTAAGCCATTTTTTGCCATTTCTAACCCATTTTTGCACATCTCTAACCCTTTTAAAGCCATTTTTGCCTCTTTCTACACGATGTTTTCTCGCTCTCAACCCGTTTTAAGCCATTTTTAGTTCTTTTCTAACTCATTTTTTGCCTGTTTCTCACACGATCTAAACCGTTTTCGGCTATATCTAACCCATTTTTGCTCACTCCTAACGCATTTTAAGCCATTTTTCACCATTTCTATCCCAATTTAAACCTTTTGGGCCATTTCTAGCACAGTTTTGCAAACTTCTAACCCATTTTAAGCAATTTTTGGCCATTCCTACCCCAGTTTTACCCCTATCTAACCACCTTTAAGCCGCTTTTGGCCATTTATAACCCATTTTTCCTCAGCTCTAACCCTTTTTAAGCCTTTTTTTGCTCTACCTGAACGATTTTTGCCAACTTTCCACTCGTTTGAAGGTTTTTTCTATTTCCTTTCTAACCAACTTTTCCCCATTTCTTACCTGCTTTAACCCATTTTTGCCATTTCTAACCATTGCACACACATCTCTAACCTGCTTTAAAGCCTTTTTGGCCATTTCTAACCCGCTTTTGGCCAACTTAGGCCATTTCTAACCCGTTTTTGCACATCTCTAACCCGCTTTAAAGCTTTTTTGGCCGTTTCTAACCCATTTTAAGCCAGCTTTGGTCATTTCTGACCCATTTTTGCACATCTCTAACCTTTTTTAAGCCGGTTTTGGCTATTTCTCACTCATCTCTGCTTACCTCTAACCCTTTTTAAACCGGTTTTGGCCATTTCTAATCCAATTTTTGTCCATTTCTAACCCGGTTTAAATCATTTTTGGCCATTTCTATCCCATTTTTGCGTGCCTAGAACCCTTTTAATGCATTTTTGACTCTTTCTAAACCATTTTTGCCCACTTTCCACCCGTTTTAAGCTAGTTTTTTTTCTGTTTCTAACCCAGTTTTCCCCATTTCTTTACCCACTTGAATCCATTTTTGGCCATTTCTAGCCCATTTTTGCACATCTCTAACCTGCTTTAAAGCAGTTTTGGCCATTTCTAACCATTTCTGGCACATCTCTAACCTCTTTTAAGCCATTCTTTGCCATTTCTAACACATTTCTGCTCATCTCTAGCCCTTTTAAAGACACGTTTGGGTCTTTCTACACCATTTTTTCTGACTTTCAACCTGGTTTAAGCCATTTTTCTTTCCTTTTCTAACTCATTTTTTGCCCATTGCTCACACGATTTAAACCATTTTTGGGTTTATCTAAACCATTTTTACACACTTCTAACACATTTTAAGCCATTTTTCACTATTTCTATCCCATTTTAAGGCGTTTTTGGCCATTTGTAACCCATTTTTGCATACATCTAACCCTTTTAAAGCCGTTTTTGGCTCTTTCTAAAACACTTTCTTCTGCATTCAACTAGTTATAAGCATTTTTTTTTCTTTTCTGACCCATTTTTGGCCCAGTTCTCACACGTTTTATGCCATTTTCGGCTACATCTAACCCTTTTTTACCCACTACTAACCCATTTTAACCCTTTTTTGGCTATATCTAACCCATTTTAAGCTATTTTTGGCCATTTCTAACCCTTTTTTGCTCATCTCTAGCCCCTTTTAAGCCAATTTTGGCTTTTTCTAAACCGTTCTCGCATACCTCTAACCCTTTTAAGCCGGTTTTGGCCATTTCTAATGCATTTTTTGTCCATTTTTGAGGCTTTTTAAATAAATTTTGGCCATTTCTATTCCATTTTTGCAAATCTCTAACCCTTTTAAAGCCATTTTTGGTTCTTTCTAAACCATTTCTCCCCACTTTCAACACGGTTTATGCTATTTTTTTTTCTGTTTCTAACCCAGTTTTCTGCATTTCTCACCATCTTTAATCCATTTTTTGCCACTTCTAACCATTTTATTTTTTTTTTTTTTTTACACATCTCTTACCTGCTTTAAAGCCTTTTTGGCCATTTCTAACCCAATTTTGGCCATTCTTAACCTGTTTTATGCCATTCTTGGCCATTTCTAACTCATTTTTGCACATCTCTAACCCCTTTTAAGCTACTTTTGGCCATTTCTTATCCATTTTTTATCCATTTCTAACCCATTTTTCTCCATTTCTAACACATTTTAAAGAGTTTTTGGCCATTTCTATCCCATTTTTGCACATCTCTAATCCTATTTAAGCCTTTTTGGGCTATATCTTCACCATTTTTTCCCTCATTCAAAACTTTTTATGCTTTTTTTCTGTTTCTAATGCAGTTTTTCCCATTTCTCTCCCGCTTTAATCCATTTTTGGCCATTTCTGACCAGTTTTTGCACATCTCTAACCTGCTTTAAAGCCTTTTTGGCCATTTCTATCCCAGTTTTTGCATATCTCTTACCCTTTTTAAGCCTTTTTTGGCTATACCTTAACCATTTTTGCCCTCCTTCAACTCTTATTAAGCTTTTTTTTTTTTTCTGTTTCTAACACAGTTTCTCCCAATTATTACCCGCTTTAATCCATTTTTGGCCATTTCTAACCCACTTTTACACATCTCTAACCTGCTTTAAAGCATTTTTGGCCATTTCCAACCATTTTTGGCACATCTATAAGCCCTTTTAAGCCATTTTTTGCCATTTCTAACCCATTTTTGCACATCTCTAACCCTTTTAAAGCCATTTTTGCCTCTTTCTACACGATGTTTTCTCGCTCTCAACCCGTTTTAAGCCATTTTTAGTTCTTTTCTAACTCATTTTTTGCCTGTTTCTCACACGATCTAAACCGTTTTCGGCTATATCTAACCCATTTTTGCTCACTCCTAACGCATTTTAAGCCATTTTTCACCATTTCTATCCCAATTTAAACCTTTTGGGCCATTTCTAGCACAGTTTTGCAAACTTCTAACCCATTTTAAGCAATTTTTGGCCATTCCTACCCCAGTTTTACCCCTATCTAACCACCTTTAAGCCGCTTTTGGCCATTTATAACCCATTTTTCCTCAGCTCTAACCCTTTTTAAGCCTTTTTTTGCTCTACCTGAACGATTTTTGCCAACTTTCCACTCGTTTGAAGGTTTTTTCTATTTCCTTTCTAACCAACTTTTCCCCATTTCTTACCTGCTTTAACCCATTTTTGCCATTTCTAACCATTGCACACACATCTCTAACCTGCTTTAAAGCCTTTTTGGCCATTTCTAACCCGCTTTTGGCCAACTTAGGCCATTTCTAACCCGTTTTTGCACATCTCTAACCCGCTTTAAAGCTTTTTTGGCCATTTCTAACCCATTTTAAGCCAGCTTTGGTCATTTCTGACCCATTTTTGCACATCTCTAACCTTTTTTAAGCCGGTTTTGGCTATTTCTCACTCATCTCTGCTTACCTCTAACCCTTTTTAAACCGGTTTTGGCCATTTCTAATCCAATTTTTGTCCATTTCTAACCCGGTTTAAATCATTTTTGGCCATTTCTATCCCATTTTTGCGTGCCTAGAACCCTTTTAATGCATTTTTGACTCTTTCTAAACCATTTTTGCCCACTTTCCACCCGTTTTAAGCTAGTTTTTTTTCTGTTTCTAACCCAGTTTTCCCCATTTCTTTACCCACTTGAATCCATTTTTGGCCATTTCTAGCCCATTTTTGCACATCTCTAACCTGCTTTAAAGCAGTTTTGGCCATTTCTAACCATTTCTGGCACATCTCTAACCTCTTTTAAGCCATTCTTTGCCATTTCTAACACATTTCTGCTCATCTCTAGCCCTTTAAAGACACGTTTGGGTCTTTCTACACCATTTTTTCTGACTTTCAACCTGGTTTAAGCCATTTTTCTTTCCTTTTCTAACTCATTTTTTGCCCATTGCTCACACGATTTAAACCATTTTTGGGTTTATCTAAACCATTTTTACACACTTCTAACACATTTTAAGCCATTTTTCACTATTTCTATCCCATTTTAAGGCGTTTTTGGCCATTTGTAACCCATTTTTGCATACATCTAACCCTTTTAAAGCCGTTTTTGGCTCTTTCTAAAACACTTTCTTCTGCATTCAACTAGTTATAAGCATTTTTTTTTCTTTTCTGACCCATTTTTGGCCCAGTTCTCACACGTTTTATGCCATTTTCGGCTACATCTAACCCTTTTTTACCCACTACTAACCCATTTTAACCCTTTTTTGGCTATATCTAACCCATTTTAAGCTATTTTTGGCCATTTCTAACCCTTTTTTGCTCATCTCTAGCCCCTTTTAAGCCAATTTTGGCTTTTTCTAAACCGTTCTCGCATACCTCTAACCCTTTTAAGCCGGTTTTGGCCATTTCTAATGCATTTTTTGTCCATTTTTGAGGCTTTTTAAATAAATTTTGGCCATTTCTATTCCATTTTTGCAAATCTCTAACCCTTTTAAAGCCATTTTTGGTTCTTTCTAAACCATTTCTCCCCACTTTCAACACGGTTTATGCTATTTTTTTTTCTGTTTCTAACCCAGTTTTCTGCATTTCTCACCATCTTTAATCCATTTTTTGCCACTTCTAACCATTTTATTTTTTTTTTTTTTTTACACATCTCTTACCTGCTTTAAAGCCTTTTTGGCCATTTCTAACCCAATTTTGGCCATTCTTAACCTGTTTTATGCCATTCTTGGCCATTTCTAACTCATTTTTGCACATCTCTAACCCCTTTTAAGCTACTTTTGGCCATTTCTTATCCATTTTTTATCCATTTCTAACCCATTTTTCTCCATTTCTAACACATTTTAAAGAGTTTTTGGCCATTTCTATCCCATTTTTGCACATCTCTAATCCTATTTAAGCCTTTTTGGGCTATATCTTCACCATTTTTTCCCTCATTCAAAACTTTTTATGCTTTTTTTCTGTTTCTAATGCAGTTTTTCCCATTTCTCTCCCGCTTTAATCCATTTTTGGCCATTTCTGACCAGTTTTTGCACATCTCTAACCTGCTTTAAAGCCTTTTTGGCCATTTCTATCCCAGTTTTTGCATATCTCTTACCCTTTTTAAGCCTTTTTTGGCTATACCTTAACCATTTTTGCCCTCCTTCAACTCTTATTAAGCTTTTTTTTTTTTTCTGTTTCTAACACAGTTTCTCCCAATTATTACCCGCTTTAATCCATTTTTGGCCATTTCTAACCCACTTTTACACATCTCTAACCTGCTTTAAAGCATTTTTGGCCATTTCCAACCATTTTTGGCACATCTATAAGCCCTTTTAAGCCATTTTTTGCCATTTCTAACCCATTTTTGCACATCTCTAACCCTTTTAAAGCCATTTTTGCCTCTTTCTACACGATGTTTTCTCGCTCTCAACCCGTTTTAAGCCATTTTTAGTTCTTTTCTAACTCATTTTTTGCCTGTTTCTCACACGATCTAAACCGTTTTCGGCTATATCTAACCCATTTTTGCTCACTCCTAACGCATTTTAAGCCATTTTTCACCATTTCTATCCCAATTTAAACCTTTTGGGCCATTTCTAGCACAGTTTTGCAAACTTCTAACCCATTTTAAGCAATTTTTGGCCATTCCTACCCCAGTTTTACCCCTATCTAACCACCTTTAAGCCGCTTTTGGCCATTTATAACCCATTTTTCCTCAGCTCTAACCCTTTTTAAGCCTTTTTTTGCTCTACCTGAACGATTTTTGCCAACTTTCCACTCGTTTGAAGGTTTTTTCTATTTCCTTTCTAACCAACTTTTCCCCATTTCTTACCTGCTTTAACCCATTTTTGCCATTTCTAACCATTGCACACACATCTCTAACCTGCTTTAAAGCCTTTTTGGCCATTTCTAACCCGCTTTTGGCCAACTTAGGCCATTTCTAACCCGTTTTTGCACATCTCTAACCCGCTTTAAAGCTTTTTTGGCCATTTCTAACCCATTTTAAGCCAGCTTTGGTCATTTCTGACCCATTTTTGCACATCTCTAACCTTTTTTAAGCCGGTTTTGGCTATTTCTCACTCATCTCTGCTTACCTCTAACCCTTTTTAAACCGGTTTTGGCCATTTCTAATCCAATTTTTGTCCATTTCTAACCCGGTTTAAATCATTTTTGGCCATTTCTATCCCATTTTTGCGTGCCTAGAACCCTTTTAATGCATTTTTGACTCTTTCTAAACCATTTTTGCCCACTTTCCACCCGTTTTAAGCTAGTTTTTTTTCTGTTTCTAACCCAGTTTTCCCCATTTCTTTACCCACTTGAATCCATTTTTGGCCATTTCTAGCCCATTTTTGCACATCTCTAACCTGCTTTAAAGCAGTTTTGGCCATTTCTAACCATTTCTGGCACATCTCTAACCTCTTTTAAGCCATTCTTTGCCATTTCTAACACATTTCTGCTCATCTCTAGCCCTTTTAAAGACACGTTTGGGTCTTTCTACACCATTTTTTCTGACTTTCAACCTGGTTTAAGCCATTTTTCTTTCCTTTTCTAACTCATTTTTTGCCCATTGCTCACACGATTTAAACCATTTTTGGGTTTATCTAAACCATTTTTACACACTTCTAACACATTTTAAGCCATTTTTCACTATTTCTATCCCATTTTAAGGCGTTTTTGGCCATTTGTAACCCATTTTTGCATACATCTAACCCTTTTAAAGCCGTTTTTGGCTCTTTCTAAAACACTTTCTTCTGCATTCAACTAGTTATAAGCATTTTTTTTTCTTTTCTGACCCATTTTTGGCCCAGTTCTCACACGTTTTATGCCATTTTCGGCTACATCTAACCCTTTTTTACCCACTACTAACCCATTTTAACCCTTTTTTGGCTATATCTAACCCATTTTAAGCTATTTTTGGCCATTTCTAACCCTTTTTTGCTCATCTCTAGCCCCTTTTAAGCCAATTTTGGCTTTTTCTAAACCGTTCTCGCATACCTCTAACCCTTTTAAGCCGGTTTTGGCCATTTCTAATGCATTTTTTGTCCATTTTTGAGGCTTTTTAAATAAATTTTGGCCATTTCTATTCCATTTTTGCAAATCTCTAACCCTTTTAAAGCCATTTTTGGTTCTTTCTAAACCATTTCTCCCCACTTTCAACACGGTTTATGCTATTTTTTTTTCTGTTTCTAACCCAGTTTTCTGCATTTCTCACCATCTTTAATCCATTTTTTGCCACTTCTAACCATTTTATTTTTTTTTTTTTTTTACACATCTCTTACCTGCTTTAAAGCCTTTTTGGCCATTTCTAACCCAATTTTGGCCATTCTTAACCTGTTTTATGCCATTCTTGGCCATTTCTAACTCATTTTTGCACATCTCTAACCCCTTTTAAGCTACTTTTGGCCATTTCTTATCCATTTTTTATCCATTTCTAACCCATTTTTCTCCATTTCTAACACATTTTAAAGAGTTTTTGGCCATTTCTATCCCATTTTTGCACATCTCTAATCCTATTTAAGCCTTTTTGGGCTATATCTTCACCATTTTTTCCCTCATTCAAAACTTTTTATGCTTTTTTTCTGTTTCTAATGCAGTTTTTCCCATTTCTCTCCCGCTTTAATCCATTTTTGGCCATTTCTGACCAGTTTTTGCACATCTCTAACCTGCTTTAAAGCCTTTTTGGCCATTTCTATCCCAGTTTTTGCATATCTCTTACCCTTTTTAAGCCTTTTTTGGCTATACCTTAACCATTTTTGCCCTCCTTCAACTCTTATTAAGTTTTTTTTTTTTTTTTCTTTTTCTAACACAGTTTCTCCCAATTATTACCCGCTTTAATCCATTTTTGGCCATTTCTAACCCACTTTTACACATCTCTAACCTGCTTTAAAGCATTTTTGGCCATTTCCAACCATTTTTGGCACATCTATAAGCCCTTTTAAGCCATTTTTTGCCATTTCTAACCCATTTTTGCACATCTCTAACCCTTTTAAAGCCATTTTTGCCTCTTTCTACACGATGTTTTCTCGCTCTCAACCCGTTTTAAGCCATTTTTAGTTCTTTTCTAACTCATTTTTTGCCTGTTTCTCACACGATCTAAACCGTTTTCGGCTATATCTAACCCATTTTTGCTCACTCCTAACGCATTTTAAGCCATTTTTCACCATTTCTATCCCAATTTAAACCTTTTGGGCCATTTCTAGCACAGTTTTGCAAACTTCTAACCCATTTTAAGCAATTTTTGGCCATTCCTACCCCAGTTTTACCCCTATCTAACCACCTTTAAGCCGCTTTTGGCCATTTATAACCCATTTTTCCTCAGCTCTAACCCTTTTTAAGCCTTTTTTTGCTCTACCTGAACGATTTTTGCCAACTTTCCACTCGTTTGAAGGTTTTTTCTATTTCCTTTCTAACCAACTTTTCCCCATTTCTTACCTGCTTTAACCCATTTTTGCCATTTCTAACCATTGCACACACATCTCTAACCTGCTTTAAAGCCTTTTTGGCCATTTCTAACCCGCTTTTGGCCAACTTAGGCCATTTCTAACCCGTTTTTGCACATCTCTAACCCGCTTTAAAGCTTTTTTGGCCATTTCTAACCCATTTTAAGCCAGCTTTGGTCATTTCTGACCCATTTTTGCACATCTCTAACCTTTTTTAAGCCGGTTTTGGCTATTTCTCACTCATCTCTGCTTACCTCTAACCCTTTTTAAACCGGTTTTGGCCATTTCTAATCCAATTTTTGTCCATTTCTAACCCGGTTTAAATCATTTTTGGCCATTTCTATCCCATTTTTGCGTGCCTAGAACCCTTTTAATGCATTTTTGACTCATTCTAAACCATTTTTGCCCACTTTCCACCCGTTTTAAGCTAGTTTTTTTTCTGTTTCTAACCCAGTTTTCCCCATTTCTTTACCCACTTGAATCCATTTTTGGCCATTTCTAGCCCATTTTTGCACATCTCTAACCTGCTTTAAAGCAGTTTTGGCCATTTCTAACCATTTCTGGCACATCTCTAACCTCTTTTAAGCCATTCTTTGCCATTTCTAACACATTTCTGCTCATCTCTAGCCCTTTTAAAGACACGTTTGGGTCTTTCTACACCATTTTTTCTGACTTTCAACCTGGTTTAAGCCATTTTTCTTTCCTTTTCTAACTCATTTTTTGCCCATTGCTCACACGATTTAAACCATTTTTGGGTTTATCTAAACCATTTTTACACACTTCTAACACATTTTAAGCCATTTTTCACTATTTCTATCCCATTTTAAGGCGTTTTTGGCCATTTGTAACCCATTTTTGCATACATCTAACCCTTTTAAAGCCGTTTTTGGCTCTTTCTAAAACACTTTCTTCTGCATTCAACTAGTTATAAGCATTTTTTTTTCTTTTCTGACCCATTTTTGGCCCAGTTCTCACACGTTTTATGCCATTTTCGGCTACATCTAACCCTTTTTTACCCACTACTAACCCATTTTAACCCTTTTTTGGCTATATCTAACCCATTTTAAGCTATTTTTGGCCATTTCTAACCCTTTTTTGCTCATCTCTAGCCCCTTTTAAGCCAATTTTGGCTTTTTCTAAACCGTTCTCGCATACCTCTAACCCTTTTAAGCCGGTTTTGGCCATTTCTAATGCATTTTTTGTCCATTTTTGAGGCTTTTTAAATAAATTTTGGCCATTTCTATTCCATTTTTGCAAATCTCTAACCCTTTTAAAGCCATTTTTGGTTCTTTCTAAACCATTTCTCCCCACTTTCAACACGGTTTATGCTATTTTTTTTTCTGTTTCTAACCCAGTTTTCTGCATTTCTCACCATCTTTAATCCATTTTTTGCCACTTCTAACCATTTTATTTTTTTTTTTTTTTTACACATCTCTTACCTGCTTTAAAGCCTTTTTGGCCATTTCTAACCCAATTTTGGCCATTCTTAACCTGTTTTATGCCATTCTTGGCCATTTCTAACTCATTTTTGCACATCTCTAACCCCTTTTAAGCTACTTTTGGCCATTTCTTATCCATTTTTTATCCATTTCTAACCCATTTTTCTCCATTTCTAACACATTTTAAAGAGTTTTTGGCCATTTCTATCCCATTTTTGCACATCTCTAATCCTATTTAAGCCTTTTTGGGCTATATCTTCACCATTTTTTCCCTCATTCAAAACTTTTTATGCTTTTTTTCTGTTTCTAATGCAGTTTTTCCCATTTCTCTCCCGCTTTAATCCATTTTTGGCCATTTCTGACCAGTTTTTGCACATCTCTAACCTGCTTTAAAGCCTTTTTGGCCATTTCTATCCCAGTTTTTGCATATCTCTTACCCTTTTTAAGCCTTTTTTGGCTATACCTTAACCATTTTTGCCCTCCTTCAACTCTTATTAAGTTTTTTTTTTTTTTTTCTTTTTCTAACACAGTTTCTCCCAATTATTACCCGCTTTAATCCATTTTTGGCCATTTCTAACCCACTTTTACACATCTCTAACCTGCTTTAAAGCATTTTTGGCCATTTCCAACCATTTTTGGCACATCTATAAGCCCTTTTAAGCCATTTTTTGCCATTTCTAACCCATTTTTGCACATCTCTAACCCTTTTAAAGCCATTTTTGCCTCTTTCTACACGATGTTTTCTCGCTCTCAACCCGTTTTAAGCCATTTTTAGTTCTTTTCTAACTCATTTTTTGCCTGTTTCTCACACGATCTAAACCGTTTTCGGCTATATCTAACCCATTTTTGCTCACTCCTAACGCATTTTAAGCCATTTTTCACCATTTCTATCCCAATTTAAACCTTTTGGGCCATTTCTAGCACAGTTTTGCAAACTTCTAACCCATTTTAAGCAATTTTTGGCCATTCCTACCCCAGTTTTACCCCTATCTAACCACCTTTAAGCCGCTTTTGGCCATTTATAACCCATTTTTCCTCAGCTCTAACCCTTTTTAAGCCTTTTTTTGCTCTACCTGAACGATTTTTGCCAACTTTCCACTCGTTTGAAGGTTTTTTCTATTTCCTTTCTAACCAACTTTTCCCCATTTCTTACCTGCTTTAACCCATTTTTGCCATTTCTAACCATTGCACACACATCTCTAACCTGCTTTAAAGCCTTTTTGGCCATTTCTAACCCGCTTTTGGCCAACTTAGGCCATTTCTAACCCGTTTTTGCACATCTCTAACCCGCTTTAAAGCTTTTTTGGCCATTTCTAACCCATTTTAAGCCAGCTTTGGTCATTTCTGACCCATTTTTGCACATCTCTAACCTTTTTTAAGCCGGTTTTGGCTATTTCTCACTCATCTCTGCTTACCTCTAACCCTTTTTAAACCGGTTTTGGCCATTTCTAATCCAATTTTTGTCCATTTCTAACCCGGTTTAAATCATTTTTGGCCATTTCTATCCCATTTTTGCGTGCCTAGAACCCTTTTAATGCATTTTTGACTCATTCTAAACCATTTTTGCCCACTTTCCACCCGTTTTAAGCTAGTTTTTTTTCTGTTTCTAACCCAGTTTTCCCCATTTCTTTACCCACTTGAATCCATTTTTGGCCATTTCTAGCCCATTTTTGCACATCTCTAACCTGCTTTAAAGCAGTTTTGGCCATTTCTAACCATTTCTGGCACATCTCTAACCTCTTTTAAGCCATTCTTTGCCATTTCTAACACATTTCTGCTCATCTCTAGCCCTTTTAAAGACACGTTTGGGTCTTTCTACACCATTTTTTCTGACTTTCAACCTGGTTTAAGCCATTTTTCTTTCCTTTTCTAACTCATTTTTTGCCCATTGCTCACACGATTTAAACCATTTTTGGGTTTATCTAAACCATTTTTACACACTTCTAACACATTTTAAGCCATTTTTCACTATTTCTATCCCATTTTAAGGCGTTTTTGGCCATTTCTAACCCATTTTTGCATACATCTAACCCTTTTAAAGCCGTTTTGGGCTCTTTCTAAAACACTTTCTTCTGCATTCAACTAGTTATAAGCATTTTTTTTTCTTTTCTGACCCATTTTTGGCCCAGTTCTCACACGTTTTATGCCATTTTCGGCTACATCTAACCCTTTTTTACCCACTACTAACCCATTTTAACCCTTTTTTGGCTATATCTAACCCATTTTAAGCTATTTTTGGCCATTTCTAACCCTTTTTTGCTCATCTCTAGCCCCTTTTAAGCCAATTTTGGCTTTTTCTAAGCCGTTCTCGCATACCTCTAACCCTTTTAAGCCGGTTTTGGCCATTTCTAATCCAATTTTTGTCCATTTCTAACCCGTTTTAAATCATTTTTGGCCATTTCTATTCCATTTTTGCAAATCTCTAACCCTTTTAAAGCCATTTTTGGTTCTTTCTAAACCATTTCTCCCCACTTTCAACACGGTTTATGCTATTTTTTTTTCTGTTTCTAACCCAGTTTTCTGCATTTCTCACCATCTTTAATCCATTTTTTGCCACTTCTAACCATTTTATTTTTTTTTTTTTTTTTACACATCTCTTACCTGCTTTAAAGCCTTTTTGGCCATTTCTAACCCAATTTTGGCCATTCTTAACCTGTTTTATGCCATTCTTGGCCATTTCTAACTCATTTTTGCACATCTCTAACCCCTTTTAAGCTACTTTTGGCCATTTCTTATCCATTTTTTATCCATTTCTAACCCATTTTTCTCCATTTCTAACAGATTTTAAAGAGTTTTTGGCCATTTCTATCCCATTTTTGCACATCTCTAATCCTATTTAAGCCTTTTTGGGCTATATCTTCACCATTTTTTCCCTCATTCAAAACTTTTTATGCTTTTTTTCTGTTTCTAATGCAGTTTTTCCCATTTCTCTCCCGCTTTAATCCATTTTTGGCCATTTCTGACCAGTTTTTGCACATCTCTAACCTGCTTTAAAGCCTTTTTGGCCATTTCTATCCCAGTTTTTGCATATCTCTTACCCTTTTTAAGCCTTTTTTGGCTATACCTTAACCATTTTTGCCCTCCTTCAACTCTTATTAAGTTTTTTTTTTTTTTTTCTTTTTCTAACACAGTTTCTCCCAATTATTACCCGCTTTAATCCATTTTAGGCCATTTCTAACCCACTTTTACACATCTCTAACCTGCTTTAAAGCATTTTTGGCCATTTCCAACCATTTTTGGCACATCTATAAGCCCTTTTAAGCCATTTTTTGCCATTTCTAACCCATTTTTGCACATCTCTAACCCTTTTAAAGCCATTTTTGCCTCTTTCTACACGATGTTTTCTCGCTCTCAACCCGTTTTAAGCCATTTTTAGTTCTTTTCTAACTCATTTTTTGCCTGTTTCTCACACGATCTAAACCGTTTTCGGCTATATCTAACCCATTTTTGCTCACTCCTAACGCATTTTAAGCCATTTTTCACCATTTCTATCCCAATTTAAACCTTTTGGGCCATTTCTAGCACAGTTTTGCAAACTTCTAACCCATTTTAAGCAATTTTTGGCCATTCCTACCCCAGTTTTACCCCTATCTAACCACCTTTAAGCCACTTTTGGCCATTTATAACCCATTTTTCCTCAGCTCTAACCCTTTTTAAGCCTTTTTTTGCTCTACCTGAACGATTTTTGCCAACTTTCCACTCGTTTGAAGGTTTTTTCTATTTCCTTTCTAACCAACTTTTCCCCATTTCTTACCTGCTTTAACCCATTTTTGCCATTTCTAACCATTGCACACACATCTCTAACCTGCTTTAAAGCCTTTTTGGCCATTTCTAACCCGCTTTTGGCCAACTTAGGCCATTTCTAACCCGTTTTTGCACATCTCTAACCCGCTTTAAAGCTTTTTTGGCCGTTTCTAACCCATTTTAAGCCAGCTTTGGTCATTTCTGACCCATTTTTGCACATCTCTAACCTTTTTTAAGCCGGTTTTGGCTATTTCTCACTCATCTCTGCTTACCTCTAACCCTTTTTAAACCGGTTTTGGCCATTTCTAATCCAATTTTTGTCCATTTCTAACCCGGTTTAAATCATTTTTGGCCATTTCTATCCCATTTTTGCGTGCCTAGAACCCTTTTAATGCATTTTTGACTCTTTCTAAACCATTTTTGCCCACTTTCCACCCGTTTTAAGCTAGTTTTTTTTCTGTTTCTAACCCAGTTTTCCCCATTTCTTTACCCACTTGAATCCATTTTTGGCCATTTCTAGCCCATTTTTGCACATCTCTAACCTGCTTTAAAGCAGTTTTGGCCATTTCTAACCATTTCTGGCACATCTCTAACCTCTTTTAAGCCATTCTTTGCCATTTCTAACCCATTTCTGCTCATCTCTAGCCCTTTTAAAGACACGTTTGGGTCTTTCTACACCATTTTTTCTGACTTTCAACCTGGTTTAAGCCATTTTTCTTTCCTTTTCTAACTCATTTTTTGCCCATTGCTCACACGATTTAAACCATTTTTGGGTTTATCTAAACCATTTTTACACACTTCTAACACATTTTAAGCCATTTTTCACTATTTCTATCCCATTTTAAGGCGTTTTTGGCCATTTCTAACCCATTTTTGCATACATCTAACCCTTTTAAAGCCGTTTTGGGCTCTTTCTAAAACACTTTCTTCTGCATTCAACTAGTTATAAGCATTTTTTTTTCTTTTCTGACCCATTTTTGGCCCAGTTCTCACACGTTTTATGCCATTTTCGGCTACATCTAACCCTTTTTTACCCACTACTAACCCATTTTAACCCTTTTTTGGCTATATCTAACCCATTTTAAGCTATTTTTGGCCATTTCTAACCCTTTTTTGCTCATCTCTAGCCCCTTTTAAGCCAATTTTGGCTTTTTCTAAACCGTTCTCGCATACCTCTAACCCTTTTAAGCCGGTTTTGGCCATTTCTAATGCATTTTTTGTCCATTTTTGAGGCTTTTTAAATAAATTTTGGCCATTTCTATTCCATTTTTGCAAATCTCTAACCCTTTTAAAGCCATTTTTGGTTCTTTCTAAACCATTTCTCCCCACTTTCAACACGGTTTATGCTATTTTTTTTTCTGTTTCTAACCCAGTTTTCTGCATTTCTCACCATCTTTAATCCATTTTTTGCCACTTCTAACCATTTTATTTTTTTTTTTTTTTACACATCTCTTACCTGCTTTAAAGCCTTTTTGGCCATTTCTAACCCAATTTTGGCCATTCTTAACCTGTTTTATGCCATTCTTGGCCATTTCTAACTCATTTTTGCACATCTCTAACCCCTTTTAAGCTACTTTTGGCCATTTCTTATCCATTTTTTATCAATTTCTAACAGATTTTAAAGAGTTTTTGGCCATTTCTATCCCATTTTTGCACATCTCTAATCCTATTTAAGCTTTTTTGGGCTATATCTTCACCATTTTTTCCCTCATTCAAAACTTTTTATGCTTTTTTTCTGTTTCTAATGCAGTTTTTCCCATTTCTCTCCCGCTTTAATCCATTTTTGGCCATTTCTGACCAGTTTTTGCACATCTCTAACCTGCTTTAAAGCCTTTTTGGCCATTTCTATCCCAGTTTTTGCATATCTCTTACCCTTTTTAAGCCTTTTTTGGCTATACCTTAACCATTTTTGCCCTCCTTCAACTCTTATTAAGCTTTTTTTTTTTTTCTGTTTCTAACACAGTTTCTCCCAATTATTACCCGCTTTAATCCATTTTTGGCCATTTCTAACCCACTTTTACACATCTCTAACCTGCTTTAAAGCATTTTTGGCCATTTCCAACCATTTTTGGCACATCTATAAGCCCTTTTAAGCCATTTTTTGCCATTTCTAACCCATTTTTGCACATCTCTAACCCTTTTAAAGCCATTTTTGCCTCTTTCTACACGATGTTTTCTCGCTCTCAACCCGTTTTAAGCCATTTTTAGTTCTTTTCTAACTCATTTTTTGCCTGTTTCTCACACGATCTAAACCGTTTTCGGCTATATCTAACCCATTTTTGCTCACTCCTAACGCATTTTAAGCCATTTTTCACCATTTCTATCCCAATTTAAACCTTTTGGGCCATTTCTAGCACAGTTTTGCAAACTTCTAACCCATTTTAAGCAATTTTTGGCCATTCCTACCCCAGTTTTACCCCTATCTAACCACCTTTAAGCCGCTTTTGGCCATTTATAACCCATTTTTCCTCAGCTCTAACCCTTTTTAAGCCTTTTTTTGCTCTACCTGAACGATTTTTGCCAACTTTCCACTCGTTTGAAGGTTTTTTCTATTTCCTTTCTAACCAACTTTTCCCCATTTCTTACCTGCTTTAACCCATTTTTGCCATTTCTAACCATTGCACACACATCTCTAACCTGCTTTAAAGCCTTTTTGGCCATTTCTAACCCGCTTTTGGCCAACTTAGGCCATTTCTAACCCGTTTTTGCACATCTCTAACCCGCTTTAAAGCTTTTTTGGCCGTTTCTAACCCATTTTAAGCCAGCTTTGGTCATTTCTGACCCATTTTTGCACATCTCTAACCTTTTTTAAGCCGGTTTTGGCTATTTCTCACTCATCTCTGCTTACCTCTAACCCTTTTTAAACCGGTTTTGGCCATTTCTAATCCAATTTTTGTCCATTTCTAACCCGGTTTAAATCATTTTTGGCCATTTCTATCCCATTTTTGCGTGCCTAGAACCCTTTTAATGCATTTTTGACTCTTTCTCAACCATTTTTGCCCACTTTCCACCCGTTTTAAGCTAGTTTTTTTTCTGTTTCTAACCCAGTTTTCCCCATTTCTTTACCCACTTGAATCCATTTTTGGCCATTTCTAGCCCATTTTTGCACATCTCTAACCTGCTTTAAAGCAGTTTTGGCCATTTCTAACCATTTCTGGCACATCTCTAACCTCTTTTAAGCCATTCTTTGCCATTTCTAACCCATTTCTGCTCATCTCTAGCCCTTTTAAAGACACGTTTGGGTCTTTCTACACCATTTTTTCTGACTTTCAACCTGGTTTAAGCCATTTTTCTTTCCTTTTCTAACTCATTTTTTGCCCATTGCTCACACGATTTAAACCATTTTTGGGTTTATCTAAACCATTTTTACACACTTCTAACACATTTTAAGCCATTTTTCACTATTTCTATCCCATTTTAAGGCGTTTTTGGCCATTTCTAACCCATTTTTGCATACATCTAACCCTTTTAAAGCCGTTTTGGGCTCTTTCTAAAACACTTTCTTCTGCATTCAACTAGTTATAAGCATTTTTTTTTCTTTTCTGACCCATTTTTGGCCCAGTTCTCACACGTTTTATGCCATTTTCGGCTACATCTAACCCTTTTTTACCCACTACTAACCCATTTTAACCCTTTTTTGGCTATATCTAACCCATTTTAAGCTATTTTTGGCCATTTCTAACCCTTTTTTGCTCATCTCTAGCCCCTTTTAAGCCAATTTTGGCTTTTTCTAAACCGTTCTCGCATACCTCTAACCCTTTTAAGCCGGTTTTGGCCATTTCTAATGCATTTTTTGTCCATTTTTGAGGCTTTTTAAATAAATTTTGGCCATTTCTATTCCATTTTTGCAAATCTCTAACCCTTTTAAAGCCATTTTTGGTTCTTTCTAAACCATTTCTCCCCACTTTCAACACGGTTTATGCTATTTTTTTTTCTGTTTCTAACCCAGTTTTCTGCATTTCTCACCATCTTTAATCCATTTTTTGCCACTTCTAACCATTTTATTTTTTTTTTTTTTTTACACATCTCTTACCTGCTTTAAAGCCTTTTTGGCCATTTCTAACCCAATTTTGGCCATTCTTAACCTGTTTTATGCCATTCTTGGCCATTTCTAACTCATTTTTGCACATCTCTAACCCCTTTTAAGCTACTTTTGGCCATTTCTTATCCATTTTTTATCCATTTCTAACAGATTTTAAAGAGTTTTTGGCCATTTCTATCCCATTTTTGCACATCTCTAATCCTATTTAAGCTTTTTTGGGCTATATCTTCACCATTTTTTCCCTCATTCAAAACTTTTTATGCTTTTTTTCTGTTTCTAATGCAGTTTTTCCCATTTCTCTCCCGCTTTAATCCATTTTTGGCCATTTCTGACCAGTTTTTGCACATCTCTAACCTGCTTTAAAGCCTTTTTGGCCATTTCTATCCCAGTTTTTGCATATCTCTTACCCTTTTTAAGCCTTTTTTGGCTATACCTTAACCATTTTTGCCCTCCTTCAACTCTTATTAAGCTTTTTTTTTTTTTCTGTTTCTAACACAGTTTCTCCCAATTATTACCCGCTTTAATCCATTTTTGGCCATTTCTAACCCACTTTTACACATCTCTAACCTGCTTTAAAGCATTTTTGGCCATTTCCAACCATTTTTGGCACATCTATAAGCCCTTTTAAGCCATTTTTTGCCATTTCTAACCCATTTTTGCACATCTCTAACCCTTTTAAAGCCATTTTTGCCTCTTTCTACACGATGTTTTCTCGCTCTCAACCCGTTTTAAGCCATTTTTAGTTCTTTTCTAACTCATTTTTTGCCTGTTTCTCACACGATCTAAACCGTTTTCGGCTATATCTAACCCATTTTTGCTCACTCCTAACGCATTTTAAGCCATTTTTCACCATTTCTATCCCAATTTAAACCTTTTGGGCCATTTCTAGCACAGTTTTGCAAACTTCTAACCCATTTTAAGCAATTTTTGGCCATTCCTACCCCAGTTTTACCCCTATCTAACCACCTTTAAGCCGCTTTTGGCCATTTATAACCCATTTTTCCTCAGCTCTAACCCTTTTTAAGCCTTTTTTTGCTCTACCTGAACGATTTTTGCCAACTTTCCACTCGTTTGAAGGTTTTTTCTATTTCCTTTCTAACCAACTTTTCCCCATTTCTTACCTGCTTTAACCCATTTTTGCCATTTCTAACCATTGCACACACATCTCTAACCTGCTTTAAAGCCTTTTTGGCCATTTCTAACCCGCTTTTGGCCAACTTAGGCCATTTCTAACCTGTTTTCGCACATCTCTAACCCGCTTTAAAGCTTTTTTGGCCGTTTCTAACCCATTTTAAGCCAGCTTTGGTCATTTCTGACCCATTTTTGCACATCTCTAACCTTTTTTAAGCTGGTTTTGGCTATTTCTCACTCATCTCTGCTTACCTCTAACCCTTTTTAAACCGGTTTTGGCCATTTCTAATCCAATTTTTGTCCATTTCTAACCCATTTTAAATCATTTTTGGCCATTTCTATCCCATTTTTGCATGTCTAGAACCCTTTTAATGCATTTTTGACTCATTCTAAACCATTTTTGCCCACTTTCCACCCGTTTTAAGCTAGTTTTTTTCTGTTTCTAACCCAGTTTTCCCCATTTCTTTACCCACTTGAATCCATTTTTGGCCATTTCTAGCCCATTTTGGCACATCTCTAACCTGCTTTAAAGCAGTTTTGGCCATTTCTAACCATTTCTGGCACATCTCTAACCTCTTTTAAGCCATTCTTTGCCATTTCTAACCCATTTCTGCTCATCTCTAGCCCTTTTAAAGACACGTTTGGGTCTTTCTACACCATTTTTTCTGACTTTCAACCTGGTTTAAGCCATTTTTCTTTCCTTTTCTAACTCATTTTTTGCCCATTGCTCACACGATTTAAACCATTTTTGGGTTTATCTAAACCATTTTTACACACTTCTAACACATTTTAAGCCATTTTTCACTATTTCTATCCCATTTTAAGGCGTTTTTGGCCATTTCTAACCCATTTTTGCATACATCTAACCCTTTTAAAGCCGTTTTGGGCTCTTTCTAAAACACTTTCTTCTGCATTCAACTAGTTATAAGCATTTTTTTTTCTTTTCTGACCCATTTTTGGCCCAGTTCTCACACGTTTTATGCCATTTTCGGCTACATCTAACCCTTTTTTACCCACTACTAACCCATTTTAACCCTTTTTTGGCTATATCTAACCCATTTTAAGCTATTTTTGGCCATTTCTAACCCTTTTTTGCTCATCTCTAGCCCCTTTTAAGCCAATTTTGGCTTTTTCTAAACCGTTCTCGCATACCTCTAACCCTTTTAAGCCGGTTTTGGCCATTTCTAATGCATTTTTTGTCCATTTTTGAGGCTTTTTAAATAAATTTTGGCCATTTCTATTCCATTTTTGCAAATCTCTAACCCTTTTAAAGCCATTTTTGGTTCTTTCTAAACCATTTCTCCCCACTTTCAACACGGTTTATGCTATTTTTTTTTCTGTTTCTAACCCAGTTTTCTGCATTTCTCACCATCTTTAATCCATTTTTTGCCACTTCTAACCATTTTATTTTTTTTTTTTTTTACACATCTCTTACCTGCTTTAAAGCCTTTTTGGCCATTTCTAACCCAATTTTGGCCATTCTTAACCTGTTTTATGCCATTCTTGGCCATTTCTAACTCATTTTTGCACATCTCTAACCCCTTTTAAGCTACTTTTGGCCATTTCTTATCCATTTTTTATCCATTTCTAACAGATTTTAAAGAGTTTTTGGCCATTTCTATCCCATTTTTGCACATCTCTAATCCTATTTAAGCTTTTTTGGGCTATATCTTCACCATTTTTTCCCTCATTCAAAACTTTTTATGCTTTTTTTCTGTTTCTAATGCAGTTTTTCCCATTTCTCTCCCGCTTTAATCCATTTTTGGCCATTTCTGACCAGTTTTTGCACATCTCTAACCTGCTTTAAAGCCTTTTTGGCCATTTCTATCCCAGTTTTTGCATATCTCTTACCCTTTTTAAGCCTTTTTTGGCTATACCTTAACCATTTTTGTCCTCCTTCAACTCTTATTAAGCTTTTTTTTTTTTTCTGTTTCTAACACAGTTTCTCCCAATTATTACCCGCATTAATCCATTTTTGGCCATTTCTAACCCACTTTTACACATCTCTAACCTGCTTTAAAGCATTTTTGGCCATTTCCAACCATTTTTGGCACATCTATAAGCCCTTTTAAGCCATTTTTTGCCATTTCTAACCCATTTTTGCACATCTCTAACCCTTTTAAAGCCGTTTTTGCCTCTTTCTACACGATGTTTTCTCGCTCTCAACCCGTTTTAAGCCATTTTTAGTTCTTTTCTAACTCATTTTTTGCCTGTTTCTCACACGATTTAAACCGTTTTCGGCTATATCTAACCCATTTTTGCTCACTCCTAACGCATTTTAAGCCATTTTTCACCATTTCTATCCCAATTTAAACCTTTTGGGCCATTTCTAGCACAGTTTTGCAAACTTCTAACCCATTTTAAGCAATTTTTGGCCATTCCTACCCCAGTTTTACCCCTATCTAACCACCTTTAAGCCGCTTTTGGCCATTTATAACCCATTTTTCCTCAGCTCTAACCCTTTTTAAGCCTTTTTTTGCTCTACCTGAACGATTTTTGCCAACTTTCCACTCGTTTGAAGGTTTTTTCTATTTCCTTTCTAACCAACTTTTCCCCATTTCTTACCTGCTTTAACCCATTTTTGCCATTTCTAACCATTGCACACACATCTCTAACCTGCTTTAAAGCCTTTTTGGCCATTTCTAACCCGCTTTTGGCCAACTTAGGCCATTTCTAACCTGTTTTCGCACATCTCTAACCCGCTTTAAAGCTTTTTTGGCCGTTTCTAACCCATTTTAAGCCAGCTTTGGTCATTTCTGACCCATTTTTGCACATCTCTAACCTTTTTTAAGCTGGTTTTGGCTATTTCTCACTCATCTCTGCTTACCTCTAACCCTTTTTAAACCGGTTTTGGCCATTTCTAATCCAATTTTTGTCCATTTCTAACCCATTTTAAATCATTTTTGGCCATTTCTATCCCATTTTTGCATGTCTAGAACCCTTTTAATGCATTTTTGACTCATTCTAAACCATTTTTGCCCACTTTCCACCCGTTTTAAGCTAGTTTTTTTTCTGTTTCTAACCCAGTTTTCCCCATTTCTTTACCCACTTGAATCCATTTTTGGCCATTTCTAGCCCATTTTGGCACATCTCTAACCTGCTTTAAAGCAGTTTTGGCCATTTCTAACCATTTCTGGCACATCTCTAACCTCTTTTAAGCCATTCTTTGCCATTTCTAACCCATTTCTGCTCATCTCTAGCCCTTTTAAAGACACGTTTGGGTCTTTCTACACCATTTTTTCTGACTTTCAACCTGGTTTAAGCCATTTTTCTTTCCTTTTCTAACTCATTTTTTGCCCATTGCTCACACGATTTAAACCATTTTGGGGTTTATCTAAACCATTTTTACACACTTCTAACACATTTTAAGCCATTTTTCACTATTTCTATCCCATTTTAAGGCGTTTTTGGCCATTTCTAACCCATTTTTGCATACATCTAACCCTTTTAAAGCCGTTTTGGGCTCTTTCTAAAACACTTTCTTCTGCATTCAACTAGTTATAAGCATTTTTTTTTCTTTTCTGACCCATTTTTGGCCCAGTTCTCACACGTTTTATGCCATTTTCGGCTACATCAACCCTTTTTTACCCACTACTAACCCATTTTAACCCTTTTTTGGCTATATCTAACCCATTTTAAGCTATTTTTGGCCATTTCTAACCCTTTTTTGCTCATCTCTAGCCCCTTTTAAGCCAATTTTGGCTTTTTCTAAACCGTTCTCGCATACCTCTAACCCTTTTAAGCCGGTTTTGGCCATTTCTAATGCATTTTTTGTCCATTTTTGAGGCTTTTTAAATAAATTTTGGCCATTTCTATTCCATTTTTGCAAATCTCTAACCCTTTTAAAGCCATTTTTGGTTCTTTCTAAACCATTTCTCCCCACTTTCAACACGGTTTATGCTATTTTTTTTTCTGTTTCTAACCCAGTTTTCTGCATTTCTCACCATCTTTAATCCATTTTTTGCCACTTCTAACCATTTTATTTTTTTTTTTTTTTTTACACATCTCTTACCTGCTTTAAAGCCTTTTTGGCCATTTCTAACCCAATTTTGGCCATTCTTAACCTGTTTTATGCCATTCTTGGCCATTTCTAACTCATTTTTGCACATCTCTAACCCCTTTTAAGCTACTTTTGGCCATTTCTTATCCATTTTTTATCCATTTCTAACAGATTTTAAAGAGTTTTTGGCCATTTCTATCCCATTTTTGCACATCTCTAATCCTATTTAAGCTTTTTTGGGCTATATCTTCACCATTTTTTCCCTCATTCAAAACTTTTTATGCTTTTTTTCTGTTTCTAATGCAGTTTTTCCCATTTCTCTCCCGCTTTAATCCATTTTTGGCCATTTCTGACCAGTTTTTGCACATCTCTAACCTGCTTTAAAGCCTTTTTGGCCATTTCTATCCCAGTTTTTGCATATCTCTTACCCTTTTTAAGCCTTTTTTGGCTATACCTTAACCATTTTTGCCCTCCTTCAACTCTTATTAAGCTTTTTTTTTTTTTCTGTTTCTAACACAGTTTCTCCCAATTATTACCCGCTTTAATCCATTTTTGGCCATTTCTAACCCACTTTTACACATCTCTAACCTGCTTTAAAGCATTTTTGGCCATTTCCAACCATTTTTGGCACATCTATAAGCCCTTTTAAGCCATTTTTTGCCATTTCTAACCCATTTTTGCACATCTCTAACCCTTTTAAAGCCATTTTTGCCTCTTTCTACACGATGTTTTCTCGCTCTCAACCCGTTTTAAGCCATTTTTAGTTCTTTTCTAACTCATTTTTTGCCTGTTTCTCACACGATCTAAACCGTTTTCGGCTATATCTAACCCATTTTTGCTCACTCCTAACGCATTTTAAGCCATTTTTCACCATTTCTATCCCAATTTAAACCTTTTGGGCCATTTCTAGCACAGTTTTGCAAACTTCTAACCCATTTTAAGCAATTTTTGGCCATTCCTACCCCAGTTTTACCCCTATCTAACCACCTTTAAGCCGCTTTTGGCCATTTATAACCCATTTTTCCTCAGCTCTAACCCTTTTTAAGCCTTTTTTTGCTCTACCTGAACGATTTTTGCCAACTTTCCACTCGTTTGAAGGTTTTTTCTATTTCCTTTCTAACCAACTTTTCCCCATTTCTTACCTGCTTTAACCCATTTTTGCCATTTCTAACCATTGCACACACATCTCTAACCTGCTTTAAAGCCTTTTTGGCCATTTCTAACCCGCTTTTGGCCAACTTAGGCCATTTCTAACCTGTTTTCGCACATCTCTAACCCGCTTTAAAGCTTTTTTGGCCGTTTCTAACCCATTTTAAGCCAGCTTTGGTCATTTCTGACCCATTTTTGCACATCTCTAACCTTTTTTAAGCTGGTTTTGGCTATTTCTCACTCATCTCTGCTTACCTCTAACCCTTTTTAAACCGGTTTTGGCCATTTCTAATCCAATTTTTGTCCATTTCTAACCCATTTTAAATCATTTTTGGCCATTTCTATCCCATTTTTGCATGTCTAGAACCCTTTTAATGCATTTTTGACTCATTCTAAACCATTTTTGCCCACTTTCCACCCGTTTTAAGCTAGTTTTTTTTCTGTTTCTAACCCAGTTTTCCCCATTTCTTTACCCACTTGAATCCATTTTTGGCCATTTCTAGCCCATTTTGGCACATCTCTAACCTGCTTTAAAGCAGTTTTGGCCATTTCTAACCATTTCTGGCACATCTCTAACCTCTTTTAAGCCATTCTTTGCCATTTCTAACCCATTTCTGCTCATCTCTAGCCCTTTTAAAGACACGTTTGGGTCTTTCTACACCATTTTTTCTGACTTTCAACCTGGTTTAAGCCATTTTTCTTTCCTTTTCTAACTCATTTTTTGCCCATTGCTCACACGATTTAAACCATTTTTGGGTTTATCTAAACCATTTTTACACACTTCTAACACATTTTAAGCCATTTTTCACTATTTCTATCCCATTTTAAGGCGTTTTTGGCCATTTCTAACCCATTTTTGCATACATCTAACCCTTTTAAAGCCGTTTTGGGCTCTTTCTAAAACACTTTCTTCTGCATTCAACTAATTATAAGCATTTTTTTTTTCTTTTCTGACCCATTTTTGGCCCAGTTCTCACACGTTTTATGCCATTTTCGGCTACATCAACCCTTTTTTACCCACTACTAACCCATTTTAACCCTTTTTTGGCTATATCTAACCCATTTTAAGCTATTTTTGGCCATTTCTAACCCTTTTTTGCTCATCTCTAGCCCCTTTTAAGCCAATTTTGGCTTTTTCTAAACCGTTCTCGCATACCTCTAACCCTTTTAAGCCGGTTTTGGCCATTTCTAATGCATTTTTTGTCCATTTTTGAGGCTTTTTAAATAAATTTTGGCCATTTCTATTCCATTTTTGCAAATCTCTAACCCTTTTAAAGCCATTTTTGGTTCTTTCTAAACCATTTCTCCCCACTTTCAACACGGTTTATGCTATTTTTTTTTCTGTTTCTAACCCAGTTTTCTGCATTTCTCACCATCTTTAATCCATTTTTTGCCACTTCTAACCATTTTATTTTTTTTTTTTTTTTACACATCTCTTTCCTGCTTTAAAGCCTTTTTGGCCATTTCTAACCCAATTTTGGCCATTCTTAACCTGTTTTATGCCATTCTTGGCCATTTCTAACTCATTTTTGCACATCTCTAACCCCTTTTAAGCTACTTTTGGCCATTTCTTATCCATTTTTTATCCATTTCTAACCCATTTTTCTCCATTTCTAACAGATTTTAAAGAGTTTTTGGCCATTTCTATCCCATTTTTGCACATCTCTAATCCTATTTAAGCCTTTTTGGGCTATATCTTCACCATTTTTTCCCTCATTCAAAACTTTTTATGCTTTTTTTCTGTTTCTAATGCAGTTTTTCCCATTTCTCTCCCGCTTTAATCCATTTTTGGCCATTTCTGACCAGTTTTTGCACATCTCTAACCTGCTTTAAAGCCTTTTTGGCCATTTCTATCCCAGTTTTTGCATATCTCTTACCCTTTTTAAGCCTTTTTTGGCTATACCTTAACCATTTTTGCCCTCCTTCAACTCTTATTAAGCTTTTTTTTTTTTTCTGTTTCTAACACAGTTTCTCCCAATTATTACCCGCTTTAATCCATTTTTGGCCATTTCTAACCCACTTTTACACATCTCTAACCTGCTTTAAAGCATTTTTGGCCATTTCCAACCATTTTTGGCACATCTATAAGCCCTTTTAAGCCATTTTTTGCCATTTCTAACCCATTTTTGCACATCTCTAACCCTTTTAAAGCCATTTTTGCCTCTTTCTACACGATGTTTTCTCGCTCTCAACCCGTTTTAAGCCATTTTTAGTTCTTTTCTAACTCATTTTTTGCCTGTTTCTCACACGATCTAAACCGTTTTCGGCTATATCTAACCCATTTTTGCTCACTCCTAACGCATTTTAAGCCATTTTTCACCATTTCTATCCCAATTTAAACCTTTTGGGCCATTTCTAGCACAGTTTTGCAAACTTCTAACCCATTTTAAGCAATTTTTGGCCATTCCTACCCCAGTTTTACCCCTATCTAACCACCTTTAAGCCGCTTTTGGCCATTTATAACCCATTTTTCCTCAGCTCTAACCCTTTTTAAGCCTTTTTTTGCTCTACCTGAACGATTTTTGCCAACTTTCCACTCGTTTGAAGGTTTTTTCTATTTCCTTTCTAACCAACTTTTCCCCATTTCTTACCTGCTTTAACCCATTTTTGCCATTTCTAACCATTGCACACACATCTCTAACCTGCTTTAAAGCCTTTTTGGCCATTTCTAACCCGCTTTTGGCCAACTTAGGCCATTTCTAACCCGTTTTCGCACATCTCTAACCCGCTTTAAAGCTTTTTTGGCCGTTTCTAACCCATTTTAAGCCAGCTTTGGTCATTTCTGACCCATTTTTGCACATCTCTAACCTTTTTTAAGCTGGTTTTGGCTATTTCTCACTCATCTCTGCTTACCTCTAACCCTTTTTAAACCGGTTTTGGCCATTTCTAATCCAATTTTTGTCCATTTCTAACCCGTTTTAAATCATTTTTGGCCATTTCTATCCCATTTTTGCATGTCTAGAACCCTTTTAATGCATTTTTGACTCATTCTAAACCATTTTTGCCCACTTTCCACCCGTTTTAAGCTAGTTTTTTTCTGTTTCTAACCCGGTTTTCCCCATTTCTTTACCCACTTGAATCCATTTTTGGCCATTTCTAGCCCATTTTTGCACATCTCTAACCTGCTTTAAAGCAGTTTTGGCCATTTCTAACCATTTCTGGCACATCTCTAACCTCTTTTAAGCCATTCTTTGCCATTTCTAACCCATTTCTGCT
>NW_027069374.1:0-22101 GCF_037157495.1 Lathamus discolor
TACTCTCTCTGCTTCTGCCCAGCAGAGAAAGGGCACAGAGATTTTGGATTCAATTGGACTTTGAGGTAGGAAAGTGCGGAGCGAGAGCAATGTATGTGTCACAGTTGCAAAGCTGACTGCGTGCTGAAGATGCCCTGCCGGAGCTTTCACTCCGGGCTCTTCGGCTGTGGGAGCAGAGGCCAAGAGATCGTGTTCACCCGTCACTGCTGCTGTTCAAACGAGAGAGGGCGGGAGAGACCATGGATTCAAACGGATTATTAGGAGATGAAGTGAGGAGTGACAGCAATGTGTGTTTCAGAGTTGCAAAGCTCACTGTGCGCTGAAGATGATCTGCAAGGACTTTCCCTCCCTGCCCTTCGGAACTGGGAGCGGATTCCAAGCGCTTGTGCTCACCTTCCTCTGCTGCTCTTGAAACGAGAGTGGAGACCAGAAACGCTGGATTCAAATGCACTTTTAGGAGCTACAATGAGGAGTGACAACAGTGTGTGTGTCACAGTTGTAAAGCTCAGTGTGTTGAAGAAGCACAAGAGCAGCCTTCTGGCCTGTCTCTTCCACTGCCTTACAGATTGCAGACATTCCTGCTCACTCTGCTGCTCAGCAGAGTGCTGGCAACGGAGTTCTTGGATTGAAATGGTCTTTTAGGAGAAAGAGTGAAGAGTGACAGCAATGTTTGTGTCACAGTTTAAAGCTCACTGTGTGCTAAACATGATCAGGAGGAGCTTTTTTGCAAGGCTCTTCTGCTGTTTTAGCCCAATCTAAACATTACTTCTCTCTGTTGCTGCTCAGCAGAGAGTGGGCACAGAGATGTTGGAATCAATTGGTCTTCCAGGCAGGAAAAGGAGTTACAGCAATGTGTGTTGCAGAATTGCAAAGCTCACTGTGTGCTGAAGATGCCCTGCAGGAGTTTCCCTGCTGGCCCTTCGTCTGTGGGATTAGAGTCCAAGCGCTGCTCCTCCCCTGTCACAACTCCTCTCGAAACGTGAGAGCGCACCAGAAACTTTGGATTCAAATGCACTTTTAGGAGATAAAGTGAGGAGTGACAGCAATGTTTGTGTCACAGTTTAAAGCTCACTGTGTGCAAAACATGATCAAGCAGGAGATTTTTTGCAAGGCTCTTCTGCTGTTTTAGCCCAGGCTAAAAATTCCTGCTCTACTCTCTCTGTTGCTGCTCAGCAGAGAGCGGGCACAGAGGTGTTGGAATCAATTGGTCTTTCAGGCAGGAAAAGAAGAGACAGCAATGTGTGTTGCAGAGTTGCAAAGCTCACTGTGTGCTGAAGATGATCAGTGGGAACTTTCTGGACTGTCTCTTCTGCTGTTTCAGCAGAGTCCAAACGTAAGTGCTATATTCTGCTACTGCTCACAAAGAGCAAGCACAGGAGATGTATTATTCAATTGGACTTTCAGGTAGGAAAGTGAGAGGTGACAGCAATATGTGTTTCAGAGTTGTGAATCTCAATGTGTGCTGAAGATGCCCAGCAGTAGTTTCCATGCTGGCCCTTCGGCTGTGAAATTAGAATCCAAGCGCTCGTCCTCCCCTGTCACAACTGCTCTCGAAGCGAGAGAGCGCACCAGAAACGTTGGCTTGAAATGCACTTTTAGGAGATAAACTGAGGAGTGACAGCAATGTGTGTTTCAGAGTTGCAAAGCTCACTGTGCGCTGAAGATGATCTGCAAGGACTTTCCCTCCCTGCCCTTCGGAACTGGGAGCGGATTCCAAGCGCTCGTGCTCACCTGCCTCTGGTGCACTGGAAACGAGAGTGGAGACCAGAAACGCTGGATTCAAATGCACTTTTAGGAGCTACAATGAGGAGTGACAACAGTGTGTGTGTCAAAGTTGTAAAGCTCAGTGTGTTGAAGAAGCACAAGAGCAGCCTTCAGGCCTGTCTCTTCCACTGCAATACAGATTGCAGACATCCCTGCTCACTCTGCTGCTCAGCAGAGTGCTGGCAAAGGAGTTCTGGGATTGAAATGGTCTTTTAGGAGAAAGAGTGAAGAGTGACAGCAATGTTTGTGTCACAGTTTAAAGCTCACTGTGTGCTAAACATGATCAGGAGGAGCTTTTTTGCAAGGCTCTTCTGCTGTTTTAGCCCAGTCTAAACATTCCTGCTCTACTCTCTCTGTTGCTGCTCAGCAGAGAGTGGGCACAGAGATGTTGGAATCAATTGGTCTTTCAGGCAAGAAAAGGAGGAGTGACAGCAATGTGTGTTTCAGAATTGTAAAGCTCACTGTGCGCTGAAGATGCCCTGCAGGATTTTCCCTGCTGGCCCTTCGTCTGTGGGATTAGAGTCCAAGCGCTGCTCCTCCCCTGTCACAACTCCTCTCGAAACGAGAGAGCGCACCAGAAACTTTGGATTCAAATGCACTTTTAGGAGATAAAGTGAGGAGTGACAGCAATGTTTGTGTCACAGTTTAAAGCTCACTGTGTGCAAAACATGATCAAGCAGGAGATTTTTTGCAAGGCTCTTCTGCTGTTTTAGGCAGGTCTAAAAATTCCTGCTCTACTCTCTCTGTTGCTGCTCAGCAGAGAGCGGGCACAGAGATGGTGGATTCAGCTGGTCTTTCAGGCAAAAAGGGAGGAGTGACAGCAATGTGTGTTGCAGAGTTGCAAAGCTCGCTGTGCGCTGAAGATGATCAGTGGGAACTTTCTGGACTGTCTCTTCTGCTCTTTTAGCATTGGCTAAAGGTTCCTGCTCTACTCTCTCTGCTTCTGCCCAGCAGAGAAAGGGCACAGAGATTTTGGATTCAATTGGACTTTGAGGTAGGAAAGTGCGGAGCGAGAGCAATATATGTGTCACAGTTGCAAAGCTGACTGCGTGCTGAAGATGCCCTGCCGGAGCTTTCACTCCGGGCTCTTCGGCTGTGGGAGCAGAGGCCAAGAGATCGTGTTCACCTGTCACTGCTGCTGTTCAAACGAGAGAGGGCGGGAGAGACCATGGATTCAAACGGATTATTAGGAGATGAAGTGAGGAGTGACAGCAATGTGTGTTTCAGAGTTGCAAAGCTCACTGTGCGCTGAAGATGATCTGCAAGGACTTTCCCTCCCTGCCCTTCGGAACTGGGAGCGGATTCCAAGCGCTCGTGCTCACCTTCCTCTGCTGCTCTTGAAACGAGAGTGCAGACCAGAAACGCTGGATTCAAATGCACTTTTAGGAGCTACAATGAGGAGTGACAACAGTGTGTGTGTCACAGTTGTAAAGCTCAGTGTGTTGAAGAAGCACAAGAGCAGCCTTCAGGCCTGTCTCTTCCACTGCCTTACAGATTGCAGACATTCCTGCTCACTCTGCTGCTCAGCAGAGTGCTGGCAACGGAGTTCTTGGATTGAAATGGTCTTTTAGGAGAAAGAGTGAAGAGTGACAGCAATGTTTGTGTCACAGTTTAAAGCTCACTGTGTGCTAAACATGATCAGGAGGAGCTTTTTTGCAAGGCTCTTCTGCTGTTTTAGCCCAGTCTAAACATTCCTGCTCTACTCTCTCTGTTGCTGCTCAGCAGAGAGTGGGCACAGAGATGTTGGAATCAATTGGTCTTCCAGGCAGGAAAAGGAGTTACAGCAATGTGTGTTGCAGAATTGCAAAGCTCACTGTGTGCTGAAGATGCCCTGCAGGAGTTTCCCTGCTGGCCCTTCGTCTGTGGGATTAGAGTCCAAGCGCTGCTCCTCCCCTGTCACAACTCCTCTCGAAACGTGAGAGCGCACCAGAAACTTTGGATTCAAATGCACTTTTAGGAGATAAAGTGAGGAGTGACAGCAATGTTTGTGTCACAGTTTAAAGCTCACTGTGTGCAAAACATGATCAAGCAGGAGATTTTTTGCAAGGCTCTTCTGCTGTTTTAGCCCAGGCTAAAAATTCCTGCTCTACTCTCTCTGTTGCTGCTCAGCAGAGAGCGGGCATAGAGGTGTTGGAATCAATTGGTCTTTCAGGCAGGAAAAGAAGAGACAGCAATGTGTGTTGCAGAGTTGCAAAGCTCACTGTGTGCTGAAGATGATCAGTGGGAACTTTCTGGACTGTCTCTTCTGCTGTTTCAGCAGAGTCCAAACGTAAGTGCTATATTCTGCTACTGCTCACAAAGAGCAAGCACAGGAGATGTAGGATTCAATTGGACTTTCAGGTAGGAAAGTGAGAGGTGACAGCAATATGTGTTTCAGAGTTGTGAATCTCAATGTGTGCTGAAGATGCCCAGCAGTAGTTTCCATGCTGGCCCTTCGGCTGTGAAATTAGAATCCAAGCGCTCGTCCTCCCCTGTCACAACTGCTCTCGAAGCGAGAGAGCGCACCAGAAACGTTGGCTTGAAATGCACTTTTAGGAGATAAAGTGAGGAGTGACAGCAATGTGTGTTTCAGAGTTGCAAAGCTCACTGTGCGCTGAAGATGATCTGCAAGGACTTTCCCTCCCTGCCCTTCGGAACTGGGAGCGGATTCCAAGCGCTCGTGCTCACCTGCCTCTGCTGCACTGGAAACGAGAGTGGAGACCAGAAACGCTGGATTCAAATGCACTTTTAGGAGCTACAATGAGGAGTGACAACAGTGTGTGTGTCACAGTTGTAAAGCTCAGTGTGTTGAAGAAGCACAAGAGCAGCCTTCAGGCCTGTCTCTTCCACTGCCTTACAGATTGCAGACATCCCTGCTCACTCTGCTGATCAGCAGAGTGCTGACAACGGAGTTCTTGGATTGAAATGGTCTTTTAGGAGAAAGAGTGAAGAGTGACAGCAATGTTTGTGTCACAGTTTAAAGCTCACTGTGTGCTAAACATGATCAGGAGGAGCTTTTTTGCAAGGCTCTTCTGCTGTTTTAGCCCAGTCTAAACATTCCTGCTCTACTCTCTCTGTTGCTGCTCAGCAGAGAGTGGGCACAGAGATGTTGGAATCAATTGGTCTTTCAGGCAAGAAAAGGAGGAGTGACAGCAATGTGTGTTGCAGAATTGTAAAGCTCACTGTGCGCTGAAGATGCCCTGCAGGAGTTTCCCTGCTGGCCCTTCGTCTGTGGGATTAGAGTCCAAGCGCTGCTCCTCCCCTGTCACAACTCCTATCGAAACGAGAGAGCGCACCAGAAACTTTGGATTCAAATGCACTTTTAGGAGATAAAGTGAGGAGTGACAGCAATGTTTGTGTCACAGTTTAAAGCTCACTGTGTGCAAAACATGATCAAGCAGGAGATTTTTTGCAAGGCTCTTCTGCTGTTTTAGGCAGGTCTAAAAATTCCTGCTCTACTCTCTCTGTTGCTGCTCAGCAGAGAGCGGGCACAGAGATGGTCGATTCAGCTGGTCTTTCAGGCAAAAAGGGAGGAGTGACAGCAATGTGTGTTGCAGAGTTGCAAAGCTCGCTGTGCACTGAAGATGATCAGTGGGAACTTTCTGGACTGTCTCTTCTGCTCTTTTAGCATTGGCTAAAGGTTCCTGCTCTACTCTCTCTGCTTCTGCCCAGCAGAGAAAGGGCACAGAGATTTTGGATTCAATTGGACTTTGAGGTAGGAAAGTGCGGAGCGAGAGCAATATATGTGTCACAGTTGCAAAGCTGACTGCGTGCTGAAGATGCCCTGCTGGAGCTTTCACTCCGGGCTCTTCGGCTGTGGGAGCAGAGGCCAAGAGATCGTGTTCACCTGTCACTGCTGCTGTTCAAACGAGAGAGGGCGGGAGAGACCATGGATTCAAACGGATTATTAGGAGATGAAGTGAGGAGTGACAGCAATGTGTGTTTCAGAGTTGCAAAGCTCACTGTGCGCTGAAGATGATCTGCAAGGACTTTCCCTCCCTGCCCTTCGGAACTGGGAGCGGATTCCAAGCGCTCGTGCTCACCTTCCTCTGCTGCTCTTGAAACGAGAGTGGAGACCAGAAACGCTGGATTCAAATGCACTTTTAGGAGCTACAATGAGGAGTGACAACAGTGTGTGTGTCACAGTTGTAAAGCTCAGTGTGTTGAAGAAGCACAAGAGCAGCCTTCAGGCCTGTCTCTTCCACTGCCTTACAGATTGCAGACATCCCTGCTCACTCTGCTGCTCAGCAGAGTGCTGGCAACGGAGTTCTTGGATTGAAATGGTCTTTTAGGAGAAAGAGTGAAGAGTGACAGCAATGTTTGTGTCACAGTTTAAAGCTCACTGTGTGCTAAACATGATCAGGAGGAGCTTTTTTGCAAGGCTCTTCTGCTGTTTTAGCCCAGTCTAAACATTCCTGCTCTACTCTCTCTGTTGCTGCTCAGCAGAGAGTGGGCACAGAGATGTTGGAATCAATTGGTCTTCCAGGCAGGAAAAGGAGTTACAGCAATGTGTGTTGCAGAATTGCAAAGCTCACTGTGTGCTGAAGATGCCCTGCAGGAGTTTCCCTGCTGGCCCTTCGTCTGTGGGATTAGAGTCCAAGCGCTGCTCCTCCCCTGTCACAACTCCTCTCGAAACGTGAGAGCGCACCAGAAACTTTGGATTCAAATGCACTTTTAGGAGATAAAGTGAGGAGTGACAGCAATGTTTGTGTCACAGTTTAAAGCTCACTGTGTGCAAAACATGATCAAGCAGGAGATTTTTTGCAAGGCTCTTCTGCTGTTTTAGCCCAGGCTAAAAATTCCTGCTCTATTCTCTCTGTTGCTGCTCAGCAGAGAGCGGGCATAGAGGTGTTGGAATCAATTGGTCTTTCAGGCAGGAAAAGAAGAGACAGCAATGTGTGTTGCAGAGTTGCAAAGCTCACTGTGTGCTGAAGATGATCAGTGGGAACTTTCTGGACTGTCTCTTCTGCTGTTTCAGCAGAGTCCAAACGTAAGTGCTATATTCTGCTACTGCTCACAAAGAGCAAGCACAGGAGATGTAGGATTCAATTGGACTTTCAGGTAGGAAAGTGAGAGGTGACAGCAATATGTGTTTCAGAGTTGTGAATCTCAATGTGTGCTGAAGATGCCCAGCAGTAGTTTCCATGCTGGCCCTTCGGCTGTGAAATTAGAATCCAAGCGCTCGTCCTCCCCTGTCACAACTGCTCTCGAAGCGAGAGAGCGCACCAGAAACGTTGGCTTGAAATGCACTTTTAGGAGATAAAGTGAGGAGTGACAGCAATGTGTGTTTCAGAGTTGCAAAGCTCACTGTGCGCTGAAGATGATCTGCAAGGACTTTCCCTCCCTGCCCTTCGGAACTGGGAGCGGATTCCAAGCGCTCGTGCTCACCTTCCTCTGCTGCTCTTGAAACGAGAGTGGAGACCAGAAACGCTGGATTCAAATGCACTTTTAGGAGCTACAATGAGGAGTGACAACAGTGTGTGTGTCACAGTTGTAAAGCTCAGTGTGTTGAAGAAGCACAAGAGCAGCCTTCAGGCCTGTCTCTTCCACTGCCTTACAGATTGCAGACATCCCTGCTCACTCTGCTGATCAGCAGAGTGCTGACAACGGAGTTCTTGGATTGAAATGGTCTTTTAGGAGAAAGAGTGAAGAGTGACAGCAATGTTTGTGTCACAGTTTAAAGCTCACTGTGTGCTAAACATGATCAGGAGGAGCTTTTTTGCAAGGCTCTTCTGCTGTTTTAGCCCAGTCTAAACATTCCTGCTCTACTCTCTCTGTTGCTGCTCAGCAGAGAGTGGGCACAGAGATGTTGGAATCAATTGGTCTTTCAGGCAAGAAAAGGAGGAGTGACAGCAATGTGTGTTTCAGAATTGTAAAGCTCACTGTGCGCTGAAGATGCCCTGCAGGAGTTTCCCTGCTGGCCCTTCGTCTGTGGGATTAGAGTCCAAGCGCTGCTCCTCCCCTGTCACAACTCCTCTCGAAACGAGAGAGCGCACCAGAAACTTTGGATTCAAATGCACTTTTAGGAGATAAAGTGAGGAGTGACAGCAATGTTTGTGTCACAGTTTAAAGCTCACTGTGTGCAAAACATGATCAAGCAGGAGATTTTTTTCAAGGCTCTTCTGCTGTTTTAGGCAGGTCTAAAAATTCCTGCTCTACTCTCTCTGTTGCTGCTCAGCAGAGAGCGGGCACAGAGATGGTGGATTCAGCTGGTCTTTCAGGCAAAAAGGGAGGAGTGACAGCAATGTGTGTTGCAGAGTTGCAAAGCTCGCTGTGCGCTGAAGATGATCAGTGGGAACTTTCTGGACTGTCTCTTCTGCTCTTTTAGCATTGGCTAAAGGTTCCTGCTCTACTCTCTCTGCTTCTGCCCAGCAGAGAAAGGGCACAGAGATTTTGGATTCAATTGGACTTTGAGGTAGGAAAGTGCGGAGCGAGAGCAATATATGTGTCACAGTTGCAAAGCTGACTGCGTGCTGAAGATGCCCTGCCGGAGCTTTCACTCCGGGCTCTTCGGCTGTGGGAGCAGAGGCCAAGAGATCGTGTTCACCTGTCACTGCTGCTGTTCAAACGAGAGAGGGCGGGAGAGACCATGGATTCAAACGGATTATTAGGAGATGAAGTGAGGAGTGACAGCAATGTGTGTTTCAGAGTTGCAAAGCTCACTGTGCGCTGAAGATGATCTGCAAGGACTTTCCCTCCCTGCCCTTCGGAACTGGGAGCGGATTCCAAGCGCTCGTGCTCACCTTCCTCTGCTGCTCTTGAAACGAGAGTGGAGACCAGAAACGCTGGATTCAAATGCACTTTTAGGAGCTACAATGAGGAGTGACAACAGTGTGTGTGTCACAGTTGTAAAGCTCAGTGTGTTGAAGAAGCACAAGAGCAGCCTTCAGGCCTGTCTCTTCCACTGCCTTACAGATTGCAGACATTCCTGCTCACTCTGCTGCTCAGCAGAGTGCTGGCAACGGAGTTCTTGGATTGAAATGGTCTTTTAGGAGAAAGAGTGAAGAGTGACAGCAATGTTTGTGTCACAGTTTAAAGCTCACTGTGTGCTAAACATGATCAGGAGGAGCTTTTTTGCAAGGCTCTTCTGCTGTTTTAGCCCAGTCTAAACATTCCTGCTCTCTGTTGCTGCTCAGCAGAGAGTGGGCACAGAGATGTTGGAATCAATTGGTCTTCCAGGCAGGAAAAGGAGTTACAGCAATGTGTGTTGCAGAATTGCAAAGCTCACTGTGTGCTGAAGATGCCCTGCAGGAGTTTCCCTGCTGGCCCTTCGTCTGTGGGATTAGAGTCCAAGCGCTGCTCCTCCCCTGTCACAACTCCTCTCGAAACGTGAGGGCGCACCAGAAACTTTGGATTCAAATGCACTTTTAGGAGATAAAGTGAGGAGTGACATCAATGTTTGTGTCACAGTTTAAAGCTCACTGTGTGCAAAACATGATCAAGCAGGAGATTTTTTGCAAGGCTCTTCTGCTGTTTTAGCCCAGGCTAAACATTCCTGCTCTACTCTCTCTGTTGCTGCTCAGCAGAGAGTGGGCACAGAGATGTTGGAATCAATAGGTCTTCCAGGCAGGAAAAGGAGGAGTGACAGCAATGTGTTTTGCAGAGTTGCAAAGCTCACTGTGTGCTGAAGATGCCCTGCAGGAGTTTCCCTGCTGGCCCTTCATCTGTGGGATTAGAGTCCAAGCGCTGCTCCTCCCCTGTCACAACTCCTCTCCAAACGAGAGTGCGTACCAGAAACTTTGGATTCAAATGCACTTTTAGGAGATAAAGTGAGGAGTGACAGCAATGTTTGTGTCACAGTTTAAAGCTCACTGTGTGCAAAACATGATCAAGCAGGAGATTTTTTGCAAGGCTCTTCTGCTGTTTTAGCCCAGGCTAAACATTCCTGCTCAACTCTCTGTTGCTGCTCAGCAGAGAGGGGGCACAGAGATGTTGGAATCAATTGGTCTTTCAGGCAGGAAAAGAAGTGACAGCAATGTGTGTTGCAGAGTTGCAAAGCTCGCTGTTCGCTGAAGAGGATCAGTGGGAACTTTCTGGACTGTCTCTTCTGCTGTTTCTTCAGAGTCCAAACGTAAGTGCTATATTCTGCTACTGCTCACAAAGAGCAAGCACAAGAGATGTATTATTCAATTGGACTTTCAGGTAGGAAAGTGAGAGGTGACAGCAATATGTGTTTCAGAGTTGCGAAGCTCACTGGGTGCTGAAGATGCCCTGCAGGAGTTTCCATGCTGGCAATTCGTATGTGAAATTAGAGTCAAAAGATCGTCCTCCCCTGCGACATCTGCTCTCGAAAGGAGAGAGCGCACCATAAACTTTGCATTCAAATTCACTTTTAGGAGATAAAGTGAGGAGTGACAGCAATGTTTGTGTCACTGTTTGAAGCTCACTGAGTGCAAAACATGATCAAGCAGGAGATTTTTTGCAAGGCTCTTCTGCTGTTTTAGCCCAGTCTAAACATTCCTGCTCTGCTCTCTCTGTTGTTGCTCAGCAGAGAGCGGGCACAGAGATGGTGGATTCAGTTGGTCTTTCAGGCAGGAAAGGGAGGAGTGACAGCAATGTGTGTTGCAGAGTTGCAAAGCTCACTGTGTGCTGAAGATGATCAGTGGGAACTTTCTGGACTATCTCTTCTGCTGTTTCAGCAGAGTCCAAACTTAAGTGCTATATTCTGCTACTGCTCACAAAGAGTAAGCACAGGAGATGTATTATTCAATTGGACTTTCAGGTAGGAAAGTGAGAGGTGACAGCAATATGTGTTTCAGAGTTGCGAATCTCAATGTGTGCTGAAGATGCCCAGCAGTAGTTTCCATGCTGGCCCTTCGGCTGTGAAATTAGAATCCAAGCGCTCGTCCTCCCCTGTCACAACTGCTCTCGAAGCGAGAGAGCGCACCAGAAACGTTGGCTTGAAATGCACTTTTAGGAGATAAAGTGAGGAGTGACAGCAATGTGTGTTTCAGAGTTGCAAAGCTCACTGTGCGCTGAAGATGATCTGCAAGGACTTTCCCTCCCTGCCCTTCGGAACTGGGAGCGGATTCCAAGCGCTCGTGCTCACCTGCCTCTGCTGCACTGGAAACGAGAGTGGAGACCAGAAACGCTGGATTCAAATGCACTTTTAGGAGCTACAATGAGGAGTGACAACAGTGTGTGTGTCAAAGTTGTAAAGCTCAGTGTGTTGAAGAAGCACAAGAGCAGCCTTCAGCCTGTCTCTTCCACTGCCTTACAGATTGCAGACATCCCTGCTCACTCTGCTGCTCAGCAGAGTGCTGGCAATGGAGTTCTTGGATTGAAATGGTCTTTTAGGAGAAAGAGTGAAGAGTGACAGCAATGTTTGTGTCACAGTTTAAAGCTCACTGTGTGCTAAACATGATCAGGAGGAGCTTTTTTGCTTGGCTCTTCTGCTGTTTTAGCCCAGTCTAAACATTCCTTCTCTATGTTGCTGCTCAGCAGAGAGTGGGCACAGAGATGTTGGAATCAATTGGTCTTCCAGGCAGGAGAAGGAGGAGTTACAGCAATGTGTTTTGCAGAGTTGCAAAGCTCACTGTGTGCTGAAGATGCCCTGCAGGAGTTTCCCTGCTGGCCCTTCGTCTGTGGGATTAGAGTCCAAGCGCTGCTCCTCCCCTGTCACAACTCCTCTCGAAACGTGAGAGCGCACCAGAAACTTTGGATTCAAATGCACTTTTAGGAGATAAAGTGAGGAGTGACAGCAATGTTTGTGTCACAGTTTAAAGCTCACTGTGTGCAAAACATGATCAAGCAGGAGATTTTTTGCAAGGCTCTTCTGCTGTTTTAGCCCAGGCTAAACATTCCTGCTCTACTCTCTCTGTTGCTGCTCAGCAGAGAGCGGGCACAGAGATGGTGGATTCAGCTGGTCTTTCAGGCAGGAAAAGAAGAGACAGCAATGTGTGTTGCAGAGTTGCAAAGCTCACTGTGTGCTAAGATGATCAGTGGGAACTTTCTGGGCTGTCTCTTCTGCTGTTTCAGCAGAGTCCAAACGTAAGTGCTATATTCTGCTACTGCTCACAAAGAGCAAGCACAGGAGATGTATTATTCAATTGGACTTTCAGGTAGGAAAGTGAGAGGTGACAGCAATATGTGTTTCAGAGTTGCGAATCTCAATGTGTGCTGAAGATGCCCAGCAGTAGTTTCCATGCTGGCCCTTCGGCTGTGAAATTAGAATCCAAGCGCTCGTCCTCCCCTGTCACAACTGCTCTCGAAGCGAGAGAGCGCACCAGAAACGTTGGCTTGAAATGCACTTTTAGGAGATAAAGTGAGGAGTGACAGCAATGTGTGTTTCAGAGTTGCAAAGCTCACTGTGCGCTGAAGATGATCTGCAAGGACTTTCCCTCCCTGCCCTTCGGAACTGGGAGCGGATTCCAAGCGCTCGTGCTCACCTGCCTCTGCTGCACTGGAAACGAGAGTGGAGACCAGAAACGCTGGATTCAAATGCACTTTTAGGAGCTACAATGAGGAGTGACAACAGTGTGTGTGTCAAAGTTGTAAAGCTCAGTGTGTTGAAGAAGCACAAGAGCAGCCTTCAGCCTGTCTCTTCCACTGCCTTACAGATTGCAGACATCCCTGCTCACTCTGCTGCTCAGCAGAGTGCTGGCAATGGAGTTCTTGGATTGAAATGGTCTTTTAGGAGAAAGAGTGAAGAGTGACAGCAATGTTTGTGTCACAGTTTAAAGCTCACTGTGTGCTAAACATGATCAGGAGGAGCTTTTTTGCAAGGCTCTTCTGCTGTTTTAGCCCAGTCTAAACATTCCTTCTCTCTGTTGCTGCTCAGCAGAGAGTGGGCACAGAGATGTTGGAATCAATTGGTCTTCCAGGCAGGAGAAGGAGGAGTTACAGCAATGTGTTTTGCAGAGTTGCAAAGCTCACTGTGTGCTGAAGATGCCCTGCAGGAGTTTCCCTGCTGGCCCTTCGTCTGTGGGATTAGAGTCCAAGCGCTGCTCCTCCCCTGTCACAACTCCTCTCGAAACGTGAGAGCGCACCAGAAACTTTGGATTCAAATGCACTTTTAGGAGATAAAGTGAGGAGTGACAGCAATGTTTGTGTCACAGTTTAAAGCTCACTGTGTGCAAAACATGATCAAGCAGGAGATTTTTTGCAAGGCTCTTCTGCTGTTTTAGCCCAGGCTAAACATTCCTGCTCAACTCTCTGTTGCTGCTCAGCAGAGAGGGGGCACAGAGATGTTGGAATCAATTGGTCTTTCAGGCAGGAAAAGAAGTGACAGCAATGTGTGTTGCAGAGTTGCAAAGCTCGCTGTTCGCTGAAGAGGATCAGTGGGAACTTTCTGGACTGTCTCTTCTGCTGTTTCTTCAGAGTCCAAACGTAAGTGCTATATTCTGCTACTGCTCACAAAGAGCAAGCACAAGAGATGTATTATTCAATTGGACTTTCAGGTAGGAAAGTGAGAGGTGACAGCAATATGTGTTTCAGAGTTGCGAAGCTCACTGGGTGCTGAAGATGCCCTGCAGGAGTTTCCATGCTGGCAATTCGTATGTGAAATTAGAGTCAAAAGATCGTCCTCCCCTGCGACATCTGCTCTCGAAACGAGAGAGCGCACCATAAACTTTGCATTCAAATTCACTTTTAGGAGATAAAGTGAGGAGTGACAGCAATGTTTGTGTCACTGTTTGAAGCTCACTGAGTGCAAAACATGATCAAGCAGGAGATTTTTTGCAAGGCTCTTCTGCTGTTTTAGCCCAGTCTAAACATTCCTGCTCTGCTCTCTCTGTTGTTGCTCAGCAGAGAGCGGGCACAGAGATGGTGGATTCAGTTGGTCTTTCAGGCAGGAAAGGGAGGAGTGACAGCAATGTGTGTTGCAGAGTTGCAAAGCTCACTGTGTGCTGAAGATGATCAGTGGGAACTTTCTGGACTATCTCTTCTGCTGTTTCAGCAGAGTCCAAACTTAAGTGCTATATTCTGCTACTGCTCACAAAGAGTAAGCACAGGAGATGTATTATTCAATTGGACTTTCAGGTAGGAAAGTGAGAGGTGACAGCAATATGTGTTTCAGAGTTGCGAATCTCAATGTGTGCTGAAGATGCCCAGCAGTAGTTTCCATGCTGGCCCTTCGGCTGTGAAATTAGAATCCAAGCGCTCGTCCTCCCCTGTCACAACTGCTCTCGAAGCGAGAGAGCGCACCAGAAACGTTGGCTTGAAATGCACTTTTAGGAGATAAAGTGAGGAGTGACAGCAATGTGTGTTTCAGAGTTGCAAAGCTCACTGTGCGCTGAAGATGATCTGCAAGGACTTTCCCTCCCTGCCCTTCGGAACTGGGAGCGGATTCCAAGCGCTCGTGCTCACCTGCCTCTGCTGCACTGGAAACGAGAGTGGAGACCAGAAACGCTGGATTCAAATGCACTTTTAGGAGCTACAATGAGGAGTGACAACAGTGTGTGTGTCAAAGTTGTAAAGCTCAGTGTGTTGAAGAAGCACAAGAGCAGCCTTCAGCCTGTCTCTTCCACTGCCTTACAGATTGCAGACATCCCTGCTCACTCTGCTGCTCAGCAGAGTGCTGGCAATGGAGTTCTTGGATTGAAATGGTCTTTTAGGAGAAAGAGTGAAGAGTGACAGCAATGTTTGTGTCACAGTTTAAAGCTCACTGTGTGCTAAACATGATCAGGAGGAGCTTTTTTGCTAGGCTCTTCTGCTGTTTTAGCCCAGTCTAAACATTCCTTCTCTCTGTTGCTGCTCAGCAGAGAGTGGGCACAGAGATGTTGGAATCAATTGGTCTTCCAGGCAGGAGAAGGAGGAGTTACAGCAATGTGTTTTGCAGAGTTGCAAAGCTCACTGTGTGCTGAAGATGCCCTGCAGGAGTTTCCCTGCTGGCCCTTCGTCTGTGGGATTAGAGTCCAAGCGCTGCTCCTCCCCTGTCACAACTCCTCTCGAAACGTGAGAGCGCACCAGAAACTTTGGATTCAAATGCACTTTTAGGAGATAAAGTGAGGAGTGACAGCAATGTTTGTGTCACAGTTTAAAGCTCACTGTGTGCAAAACATGATCAAGCAGGAGATTTTTTGCAAGGCTCTTCTGCTGTTTTAGCCCAGGCTAAACATTCCTGCTCTACTCTCTCTGTTGCTGCTCAGCAGAGAGCGGGCACAGAGGTGTTGGAATCAATTGGTCTTTCAGGCAGGAAAAGAAGAGACAGCAATGTGTGTTGCAGAGTTGCAAAGCTCACTGTGTGCTGAAGATGATCAGTGGGAACTTTCTGGACTGTCTCTTCTGCTGTTTCAGCAGAGTCCAAACGTAAGTGCTATATTCTGCTACTGCTCACAAAGAGCAAGCACAGGAGATGTATTATTCAATTGGACTTTCAGGTAGGAAAGTGAGAGGTGACAGCAATATGTGTTTCAGAGTTGCGAATCTCAATGTGTGCTGAAGATGCCCAGCAGTAGTTTCCATGCTGGCCCTTCGGCTGTGAAATTAGAATCCAAGCGCTCGTCCTCCCCTGTCACAACTGCTCTCGAAGCGAGAGAGCGCACCAGAAACGTTGGCTTGAAATGCACTTTTAGGAGATAAAGTGAGGAGTGACAGCAATGTGTGTTTCAGAGTTGCAAAGCTCACTGTGCGCTGAAGATGATCTGCAAGGACTTTCCCTCCCTGCCCTTCGGAACTGGGAGCGGATACCAAGCGCTCGTGCTCACCTGCCTCTGCTGCACTGGAAACGAGAGTGGAGACCAGAAACGCTGGATTCAAATGCACTTTTAGGAGCTACAATGAGGAGTGACAACAGTGTGTGTGTCAAAGTTGTAAAGCTCAGTGTGTTGAAGAAGCACAAGAGCAGCCTTCAGCCTGTCTCTTCCACTGCCTTACAGATTGCAGACATCCCTGCTCACTCTGCTGCTCAGCAGAGTGCTGGCAATGGAGTTCTTGGATTGAAATGGTCTTTTAGGAGAAAGAGTGAAGAGTGACAGCAATGTTTGTGTCACAGTTTAAAGCTCACTGTGTGCTAAACATGATCAGGAGGAGCTTTTTTGCTAGGCTCTTCTGCTGTTTTAGCCCAGTCTAAACATTCCTTCTCTCTGTTGCTGCTCAGCAGAGAGTGGGCACAGAGATGTTGGAATCAATTGGTCTTCCAGGCAGGAGAAGGAGGAGTTACAGCAATGTGTTTTGCAGAGTTGCAAAGCTCACTGTGTGCTGAAGATGCCCTGCAGGAGTTTCCCTGCTGGCCCTTCGTCTGTGGGATTAGAGTCCAAGCGCTGCTCCTCCCCTGTCACAACTCCTCTCGAAACGTGAGAGCGCACCAGAAACTTTGGATTCAAATGCACTTTTAGGAGATAAAGTGAGGAGTGACAGCAATGTTTGTGTCACAGTTTAAAGCTCACTGTGTGCAAAACATGATCAAGCAGGAGATTTTTTTCAAGGCTCTTCTGCTGTTTTAGGCAGGTCTAAAAATTCCTGCTCTACTCTCTCTGTTGCTGCTCAGCAGAGAGCGGGCACAGAGGTGTTGGAATCAATTGGTCTTTCAGGCAGGAAAAGAAGAGACAGCAATGTGTGTTGCAGAGTTGCAAAGCTCACTGTGTGCTGAAGATGATCAGTGGGAACTTTCTGGACTGTCTCTTCTGCTGTTTCAGCAGAGTCCAAACGTAAGTGCTATATTCTGCTACTGCTCACAAAGAGCAAGCACAGGAGATGTATTATTCAATTGGACTTTCAGGTAGGAAAGTGAGAGGTGACAGCAATATGTGTTTCAGAGTTGTGAATCTCAATGTGTGCTGAAGATGCCCAGCAGTAGTTTCCATGCTGGCCCTTCGGCTGTGAAATTAGAATCCAAGCGCTCGTCCTCCCCTGTCACAACTGCTCTCGAAGCGAGAGAGCGCACCAGAAACGTTGGCTTGAAATGCACTTTTAGGAGATAAAGTGAGGAGTGACAGCAATGTGTGTTTCAGAGTTGCAAAGCTCACTGTGCGCTGAAGATGATCTGCAAGGACTTTCCCTCCCTGCCCTTCGGAACTGGGAGCGGATTCCAAGCGCTCGTGCTCACCTGCCTCTGCTGCACTGGAAACGAGAGTGGAGACCAGAAACGCTGGATTCAAATGCACTTTTAGGAGCTACAATGAGGAGTGACAACAGTGTGTGTGTCACAGTTGTAAAGCTCAGTGTGTTGAAGAAGCACAAGAGCAGCCTTCAGGCCTGTCTCTTCCACTGCCTTACAGATTGCAGACATCCCTGCTCACTCTGCTGCTCAGCAGAGTGCTGGCAATGGAGTTCTGGGATTGAAATGGTCTTTTAGGAGAAAGAGTGAAGAGTGACAGCAATGTTTGTGTCACAGTTTAAAGCTCACTGTGTGCTAAACATGATCAGGAGGAGCTTTTTTGCAAGGCTCTTCTGCTGTTTTAGCCCAGTCTAAACATTCCTGCTCTACTCTCTCTGTTGCTGCTCAGCAGAGAGTGGGCACAGAGATGTTGGAATCAATTGGTCTTTCAGGCAAGAAAAGGAGGAGTGACAGCAATGTGTGTTGCAGAATTGCAAAGCTCACTGTGTGCTGAAGATGCCCTGCAGGAGTTTCCCTGCTGGCCCTTCGTCTGTGGGATTAGAGTCCAAGCGCTGCTCCTCCCCTGTCACAACTCCTCTCGAAACGAGAGAGCGCACCAGAAACTTTGGATTCAAATGCACTTTTAGGAGATAAAGTGAGGAGTGACAGCAATGTTTGTGTCACAGTTTAAAGCTCACTGTGTGCAAAACATGATCAAGCCGGAGATTTTTTTCAAGGCTCTTCTGCTGTTTTAGGCAGGTCTAAAAATTCCTGCTCTACTCTCTCTGTTGCTGCTCAGCAGAGAGCGGGCACAGAGATGGTGGATTCAGCTGGTCTTTCAGGCAAAAAGGGAGGAGTGACAGCAATGTGTGTTGCAGAGTTGCAAAGCTCGCTGTGCGCTTAAGATGATCAGTGGGAACTTTCTGGACTGTCTCTTCTGCTCTTTTAGCATTGGCTAAAGGTTCCTGCTCTACTCTCTCTGCTTCTGCCCAGCAGAGAAAGGGCACAGAGATTTTGGATTCAATTGGACTTTGAGGTAGGAAAGTGCGGAGCGAGAGCAATATATGTGTCACAGTTGCAAAACTGACTGCGTGCTGAAGATGCCCTGCCGGAGCTTTCACTCCGGGCTCTTCGGCTGTGGGAGCAGAGGCCAAGAGATCGTGTTCACCTGTCACTGCTGCTGTTCAAACGAGAGAGGGCGGGAGAGACCATGGATTCAAACGGATTATTAGGAGATGAAGTGAGGAGTGACAGCAATGTGTGTTTCAGAGTTGCAAAGCTCACTGTGCGCTGAAGATGATCTGCAAGGACTTTCCCTCCCTGCCCTTCGGAACTGGGAGCGGATTCCAAGCGCTCGTGCTCACCTTCCTCTGCTGCTCTTGAAACGAGAGTGGAGACCAGAAACGCTGGATTCAAATGCACTTTTAGGAGCTACAATGAGGAGTGACAACAGTGTGTGTGTCACAGTTGTAAAGCTCAGTGTGTTGAAGAAGCACAAGAGCAGCCTTCAGGCCTGTCTCTTCCACTGCCTTACAGATTGCAGACATTCCTGCTCACTCTGCTGCTCAGCAGAGTGCTGGCAACGGAGTTCTTGGATTGAAATGGTCTTTTAGGAGAAAGAGTGAAGAGTGACAGCAATGTTTGTGTCACAGTTTAAAGCTCACTGTGTGCTAAACATGATCAGGAGGAGCTTTTTTGCAAGGCTCTTCTGCTGTTTTAGCCCAGTCTAAACATTCCTGCTCTACTCTCTCTTTTGCTGCTCAGCAGAGAGTGGGCACAGAGATGTTGGAATCAATTGGTCTTCCAGGCAGGAAAAGGAGTTACAGCAATGTGTGTTGCAGAATTGCAAAGCTCACTGTGTGCTGAAGATGCCCAGCAGGAGTTTCCCTGCTGGCCCTTCGTCTGTGGGATTAGAGTCCAAGCGCTGCTCCTCCCCTGTCACAACTCCTCTCGAAACGTGAGTGCGCACAAGAAACTTTGGATTCAAATGCACTTTTAGGAGATAAAGTGAGGAGTGACAGCAATGTTTGTGTCACAGTTTAAAGCTCACTGTGTGCAAAACATGATCAAGCAGGAGATTTTTTGCAAGGCTCTTCTGCTGTTTTAGCCCAGGCTAAACATTCCTGCTCTACTCTCTCTGTTGCTGCTCAGCAGAGAGCGGGCACAGAGGTGTTGGAATCAATTGGTCTTTCAGGCAGGAAAAGAAGAGACAGCAATGTGTGTTGCAGAGTTGCAAAGCTCACTGTGTGCTGAAGATGATCAGTGGGAACTTTCTGGACTGTCTCTTCTGCTGTTTCAGCAGAGTCCAAACGTAAGTGCTATATTCTGCTACTGCTCACAAAGAGCAAGCACAGGAGATGTATTATTCAATTGGACTTTCAGGTAGGAAAGTGAGAGGTGACAGCAATATGTGTTTCAGAGTTGCGAATCTCAATGTGTGCTGAAGATGCCCAGCAGTAGTTTCCATGCTGGCCCTTCGGCTGTGAAATTAGAATCCAAGCGCTCGTCCTCCCCTGTCACAACTGCTCTCGAAGCGAGAGAGCGCACCAGAAACGTTGGCTTGAAATGCACTTTTAGGAGATAAAGTGAGGAGTGACAGCAATGTGTGTTTCAGAGTTGCAAAGCTCACTGTGCGCTGAAGATGATCTGCAAGGACTTTCCCTCCCTGCCCTTCGGAACTGGGAGCGGATTCCAAGCGCTCGTGCTCACCTGCCTCTGCTGCACTGGAAACGAGAGTGGAGACCAGAAACGCTGGATTCAAATGCACTTTTAGGAGCTACAATGAGGAGTGACAACAGTGTGTGTGTCACAGTTGTAAAGCTCAGTGTGTTGAAGAAGCACAAGAGCAGCCTTCAGGCCTGTCTCTTCCACTGCCTTACAGATTGCAGACATCCCTGCTCACTCTGCTGCTCAGCAGAGTGCTGGCAACGGAGTTCTGGGATTGAAATGGTCTTTTAGGAGAAAGAGTGAAGAGTGACAGCAATGTTTGTGTCACAGTTTAAAGCTCACTGTGTGCTAAACATGATCAGGAGGAGCTTTTTTGCCAGGCTCTTCTGCTGTTTTAGCCCAGTCTAAACATTCCTGCTCTACTCTCTCTGTTGCTGCTCAGCAGAGAGTGGGCACAGAGATGTGGGAATCAATTGGTCTTCCATGCAGGAAAAGGAGTTACAGCAATGTGTGTTGCAGAATTGCAAAGCTCACTGTGTGCTGAAGATGCCCTGCAGGAGTTTCCCTGCTGGCCCTTCGTCTGTGGGATTAGAGTCCAAGCGCTGCTCCTCCCCTGTCACAACTCCTCTCGAAACGTGAGAGCGCACCAGAAACTTTGGATTCAAATGCACTTTTAGGAGATAAAGTGAGGAGTGACAGCAATGTTTGTGTCACAGTTTAAAGCTCACTGTGTGCAAAACATGATCAAGCAGGAGATTTTTTTCAAGGCTCTTCTGCTGTTTTAGGCAGGTCTAAAAATTCCTGCTCTACTCTCTCTGTTGCTGCTCAGCAGAGAGCGGGCACAGAGATGGTGGATTCAGCTGGTCTTTCAGGCAAAAAGGGAGGAGTGACAGCAATGTGTGTTGCAGAGTTGCAAAGCTCGCTGTGCGCTGAAGATGATCAGTGGGAACTTTCTGGACTGTCTCTTCTGCTCTTTTAGCATTGTCTAAAGGTTCCTGCTCTACTCTCTCTGCTTCTGCCCAGCAGAGAAAGGGCACAGAGATTTTGGATTCAATTGGACTTTGAGGTAGGAAAGTGCGGAGCGAGAGCAATATATGTGTCACAGTTGCAAAGCTGACTGCGTGCTGAAGATGCCCTGCCGGAGCTTTCACTCCGGGCTCTTCGGCTGTGGGAGCAGAGGCCAAGAGATCGTGTTCACCTGTCACTGCTGCTGTTCAAACGAGAGAGGGCGGGAGAGACCATGGATTCAAACGGATTATTAGGAGATGAAGTGAGGAGTGACAGCAATGTGTGTTTCAGAGTTGCAAAGCTCACTGTGCGCTGAAGATGATCTGCAAGGACTTTCCCTCCCTGCCCTTCGGAACTGGGAGCGGATTCCAAGCGCTCGTGCTCACCTGCCTCTGCTGCTCTTGAAACGAGAGTGGAGACCTGAAACGCTGGATTCAAATGCACTTTTAGGAGCTACAATGAGGAGTGACAACAGTGTGTGTGTCAAAGTTGTAAAGCTCAGTGTGTTGAAGAAGCACAAGAGCAGCCTTCAGGCCTGTCTCTTCCACTGCCTTACAGATTGCAGACATTCCTGCTCACTCTGCTGCTCAGCAGAGTGCTGGCAACGGAGTTCTTGGATTGAAATGGTGTTTTAGGAGAAAGAGTGAAGAGTGACAGCAATGTTTGTGTCACAGTTTAAAGCTCACTGTGTGCTAAACATGATCAGGAGGAGCTTTTTTGCAAGGCTCTTCTGCTGTTTTAGCCCAGTCTAAACATTCCTGCTCTACTCTCTCTGTTGCTGCTCAGCAGAGAGTGGGCACTGAGATGTTGGAATCAATTGGTCTTCCATGCAGGAAAAGGAGTTACAGCAATGTGTGTTGCAGAATTGCAAAGCTCACTGTGTGCTGAAGATGCCCTGCAGGAGTTTCCCTGCTGGCCCTTCGTCTGTGGGATTAGAGTCCAAGCGCTGCTCCTCCCCTGTCACAACTCCTCTCGAAACGTGAGAGCGCACCAGAAACTTTGGATTCAAATGCACTTTTAGGAGATAAAGTGAGGAGTGACATCAATGTTTGTGTCACAGTTTAAAGCTCACTGTGTGCAAAACATGATCAAGCAGGAGATTTTTTGCAAGGCTCTTCTGCTGTTTTAGCCCAGGCTAAACATTCCTGCTCTACTCTCTCTGTTGCTGCTCAGCAGAGAGCGGGCACAGAGATGTTGGAATCAATTGGTCTTTCAGGCAGGAAAAGAAGTGACAGCAATGTGTGTTGCAGAGTTGCAAAGCTCGCTGTTCGCTGAAGATGATCAGTGGGAACTTTCTGGACTGTCTCTTCTGCTGTTTCTTCAGAGTCCAAACGTAAGTGCTATATTCTGCTACTGCTCACAAAGAGCAAGCACAGGAGATGTATTATTCAATTGGACTTTCAGGTAGGAAAGTGAGAGGTGACAGCAATATGTGTTTCAGAGTTGCGAAGCTCACTGGGTGCTGAAGATGCCCTGCAGGAGTTTCCATGCTGGCAATTCGTCTGTGAAATTAGAGTCCAAACGCTCGTCCTCCCCTGCGACATCTGCTCTCGAAACGAGAGAGCGCACCATAAACTTTGCATTCAAATTCACAACAAGTTTCTGGTGCGCTCTCACGTTTCGAGAGGAGTTGTGACAGGGGAGGAGCAGCGCTTGGACTCTAATCCCACAGACGAAGGGCCAGCAGGGAAACTCCTGCAGGGCAT